>NW_015540944.1:356359-358393 GCF_001515605.1 Sinocyclocheilus anshuiensis
GCAATCTCTCTCTCTCTCTCTCTCTCTCTCTCTCTCTCTCTCTCTCTCTCTCTCTCCCTTTCCCTCTCTCTCTCTCTTTTTCCTTTTTCCTCAATTTAACGTCGCATACTTCCTCCGTCGTGTCCAAAGTTAGATCGACACGGCTGATGAGAGACACAAGCATCGATACGGGCGCAAACTTTAGCGCTATGAAAACATGGTCTGCGCTTCCAAAAGTTGATCGTGATAATGCCGTATTTCCAGCAACTTTCTGTGATTCCAGAGCCAGATCGGAAGCTGCCAACTGATACACATCCAAAAAAAGTGATTCTTACTTGTTTAACTGCATAATATGTATATAGTTGTGTTTATGCGTCTCTTCACAAAGTAATTAGGCAATCATCACATCTACTATCGCTCATACGTACAGAAGGGTTTGGGATTGATCAGACAAAAACAAAATGGTTTTTGATTCGAAATGTTATTTTTTATTTTTTTTTATTTTATATTTTATTTCATTTAAATAATTGTATTTTATTTATTGTATTTGAACATGTTCTTTTACCTTAATTTACCTAAACATAAGTTGCATTTTAATTTAATTTATTTTATTTTATTTATTGTATTTAAGTATTAATTTAATTTAATTTTTTTATTTTTTATTTTAACATACATTTTATATTTATTGTATTTGAACAAAATGTATTTTATTTTATTTTAACATAAGCTTATTTATTTTTATTATTGTATTTTAAATATGAGTATTATTTATTTATTTTCAACATACATTGTATTTTTATTTTATTTTAATTTATTTATCGTATTTAAATGTAACTATTTTTATTTTATTTATTGCATTTAATAATATTTTATTTTATTATTTTATTTCAGTGTAAGTTGTATTTTTATTTTATTTATTTAGTGTAATTAAATGTTTATTTTATTTTATTTTATTCATTTGCAAAATTAAATTGAAGTTTGTATTATTTTTATTAAAAAATATATTTTAATGTTATATCTGATATTATATTATAACATTATTATTGTTATATATTATATAATATATTGTTAATAATAATAAATAATATATAATAATAATATATTAAATATGTATATATTATTATTAGAATATAATAATTTGTGTGTGTGTATATATATATATGCATGTATATGTGTATGTCTGTGTGTTTTCTTATTTATAATATAAAAAACTTACTAAATTTAGTTTACAACATTTCTATTTTTTGTTTTTTTAAGTTGAAGCTCTAAATAGATAAAAACTAATTAGACATTTTTAATAACAAAAACATATAACAAGATTACTAAAACATTAACTAAAATTAACCTGAAAATAAATATTAGTATTAGTAGTAAAATATATAAAATAATTAAAAAGGCACAATGTGTCTTCACAACAACAACAACAACAACAAATATATGTATATATATATATATTTTTTTATTTTTATTTTTTTTTTTGTGAAGACACATTGACAATAATGGGGTGTTTTTTCTTTGTAAAGATTCTTAATGTTTTAATGTTGCTGAATATTTATTTTAATTAATATTTGTGAAGAAACACATTCAAGAAACTCCTGCAAGATTTCTGCTACATGAAACTTGCTTAATTTCTACTAAACGAACCCAGCAGCGTCCTTGTTAATGACGGCCACTATTCCCTCTTCTCTCAGTCTGGATCTGGAGGATATGGAGAACATCTCCCCGTTCAGGAAGCGCTGTATCATCCCTGTGCTGGGTCTGCTGGAGAACTCTCTGTATGAGAACTCGCTCGTGCACAACGGCCTGTGTCTGCTTCTGCAGCTGCTCAATGCCTGCCCGAAGCTAGCCGACATCCTGCTGGACCACGGCTTGCTCTACGTGCTCTTCAACACACTGTCCACCCTCAACGGCCTGGAGAACGGGTAATGTACCGAATTTAACATCAGTGATGGGGAAACTGCTTTGAAACTGTAGCTGGCCAGTCTACATGTTGTTCAATTGAATTCAATTCAAGTTTATTTGTATAGCGCTTTTCACGATACAAATCGTTGCAAA
>NW_015540944.1:359626-373780 GCF_001515605.1 Sinocyclocheilus anshuiensis
TTATGAGATGCATTATTTGAATGCTTGGCCAAAGAGATGTGTCTTTAATCTAGATTTAAACAGAGAGAGTGTGTCTGAACCCCGAACGTTATCAGGAAGGCTATTCCAGAGTTTGGGAGCCAAATGCGAAAAAGCTCTACCTCCTTTAGTGGACTTTGCTATCCTAGGTACTACCAAAAGTCCAGAGTTTTGCGACCTTAGGGAGCGTGATGGATTGTAGCGTGGTAGAAGACTAGTTAGGTACGCAGGAGCTAACCCATTAAGGGCCATTATAGGCAAGTAATAATATTTTGTAACTGATACTGAACTTAATAGGTAGCCAGTGCAGAGACTGTAAAATTGGGGTAATATGATCATATTTTCTTGACCTGGTAAGGACTCTAGCCGCTGCATTTTGGACTACCTGTAGCTTGTTATTGTTGTTGCTCTGTAGGATTCCTCCGAATGACTACAAGCTGGTGGTGTGTGACATTCAGCAGCTGTTGGTGGCCATCACCATCCACTCCTGCAGCTCCTCGGGATCTCAGTACTTCCGTATCATTGAAGACCTGATCACCCTATTGGGCTACATGCAAACCAGCAAAGTTCGGCGCACACAGGGTAAAGAAAACTAATACTTTTATATGGCAATGATATGTGACATTCAAACAAAATAGTAAATTCTCTGTTGTCGTTTCAGAAATGGCCACAGCACTGCAGTTCCGCGTGATCCAGGCAGCCATCGATTTCATTAAGACCACGGCCAATCAGGACCCTCAGAAATCCAGCAGCTACGTTCACGTGCCCACTTCACCGCATCACGCGCTACAGCAGAAACGCAAAAGCATCGCAGGTGAGGAGCTTTAGAGGTCAAAGGAGTTGGTGTTTGTCTCACTTATATTTATTTATTATTATTATTTATTATAGTTTCATTATATATACTTTTTAACTTATTTTGAAAAAGTAATGTTAATGTTTTTTGATGGTTTTAGTTAATGTTTCATTCGGGTCCGTTTTGACCCGGAAGCAGCACATAAAAAAAAAATCCATAGTTTTTATTATGGGAAAAGCTTTGGAAATGAAATAAAATGATCAAAATACACAATTTATTATTATTATTAATAATAATTTATTTATTTATTTTCAGATTTTTTTATTTATTTTTTTATTAAGAGATATAACCATTTAAACTAAATTGTTACACCTTTTGTATTCGGGTGACTTTACACATTAAATTATGCAGATTATTTTTTATAAAAAAAAATTTTTTTTACATCTATTACTTAGATTTGTTTGAAATTGTAATGTAAAATACATTTCTTTCCCGTAACTCACACACTTTTTAGGACAGAATTTTGTTGGTAAATTTGAATATGCACGTACTAACACACTATAAACAAACAAAAGATGTATTTCCATATCCATATGTCTGTGTTACATCTCATTCATGTTGTCTTAACCATCAGCCCTGGATGTTACGGATCGCCGTTCATGTGTTTCTGTTGTATTATCATTTCCCCTCACACTCCCAAGGTTCAATGGGGCTGAAAGACTCCATAATTCCCCGTATTCCCCGGCAGCACTACTGTTCGTACGGCCTGATTCCTCTGCCCTCCCCGTTCAGCTTCCTGTCCCAGGATTCCCCCCTCCCCTCCCCTACCGGAGCAAACTCCTACATGTTCCCCTCAGACACAGGTAGCGTTCGACCCTATCCGCAAAAAACAGGCGACAACATCCTGGCTTTCTCAGGGATGTTGAGCGTGTGCAGTGAAGTGATTAAAGCGTGTCTGCTGCTCATCCGCCCAGTGTCCTGGACTACTGGTGCCTGTGTGTGTTATCCTCAATAAACTCCGAGTTGCTCCAGGACTCTTAAGACTCTTCCTGCAACTCTGCCTGTTGATTTATCATTCACATTCTCTCTCATTTACACCTGGCATTAACATCATTTTTTTTTAAAGAAATTAATGCTTTGATTCAGCAAGGATTCATTAAATTGATCAAAAGTGACAGGAAATACATTTATAATGTTACAAAATATTTCTATTTCAAATAAATGCTGTTCTTTTTAACTTTCTATTCATCTGTGAATCCTGAAAAATAAAATGTATCACAGTTTCCACTAAAATATTGGGCAGCACAACTGTTTTCAACATTGATAATAATCAGAAATGTTTCTCGAGCAGCAAATCAGCATATTAGAATGATTTCTGAAGATCATGTGACACTGAAGACTGGAGTAATGATGCTGAAAATACAGCTTTGATTTCAGAAATCAATTACATTTTAACATATATTACAATAGAATACAGTCATTTTAAATTGTAATAATATTTTGCAATTTTACTGTATTTTTTATCAAATAAATACAGCTTTTTTGAGCAGAAGAGGCTTCTTTCAAAAAAATCATACTAGGATGCATGCTGCGTTTCAGGTGTAAATGACAACCTGCCTAGGCTAACCTCTTAATCATCACTTATCTCTCAGTCTGTCTGTCAGTCTCTGTGTATTTGTGTGATTTATGATGCTCTGCTGTTTACACAGTTCAGTAAGCATGTTGTTGTGTTCACTACACGCGTGTTTTTATCAGGTCGGAGGCGGTTCACGGTGGCCCAGTCAGACTCACTGCTGACGCGAATGCGCTCGGTGGCCAGCGATGAACTTAACCAGATGATGCAGCGCAGGATGAGTCAAGAAAACCCCATCAGAGCCAGCGAGACGGAGCTGGTCCAGAGACTGCAGAGACTCTTGGTTCTGGCCGTTAATAGACTCATCTATCAAGGTACAGAATACAAACATCAAATCTGTGATTAATATCTGCTCATAAACATTATCATCCGCTGTGAGCAGCCATTACAAAACACTTGAATGCAATTTACATGCTTCTGAAAGTATATGCCGTACCTACCATGGTACTTTTTTGTTAGTGATAAGAAACAATCCATGTAGACTGAATAAATTTGTTCCACGCTGACAGTTTGTCATTATTCTCCAGACATCAAACATGATTTCTTTGACTTCCTAAACTTTCCCGAGTCTCCTGATCATTCGATGTCTGTGCCGTTACTTGGCGAGCAGACGACCGAAGAGAACGGCTCCAGACCGTCCACCCCGATCCCACCAAGAAACATGAAGAGCTTCCGGAAAGATATTCTCAAAATAATGATGGAGGGCATAAAGATCGGCTTGGTAAGTTACTTACAGTAGACATCAGCATGGCAGCAAATTACCCTTTTTTTGTTTGTTACTGGTTTTATTTTTGGATTCAGCACACATTATTTCAGAGAAATCAAATGTTTAACTCTGCCTTTGAATCAACATCTTTTTAGCTGATGAGACTGTAATCTTTGAATTGTCTTCATTTGGGGGCCTTTCTCAGCAAATATATTTGATTATGTATGATTAAATTGATTAATTAATTAGTGTATTATGTAATTCATTAAATGTATTATTTAAAAAAAAAGTTTTTTGACATCCCTATAATTAATAAACAGCAATATTTACACACACACACACACACACACATATATATATATATATATATATATATTATATATATTAAAAAAATTAAATAAGTAATGTAATTACCCATGAAAACTATGCATTTATCACGTTCAAGTCTTTTGCTTTTTTATTTGGCCATTAGGTATCGCAAAGACTGTTTATTATCATTAACTAAAACTTAACTCAATAAAAAATTTGTTAGTTGAAATAAAGTAAACAGTAACGGAAATAAAATAAAGTATAATTTTTTTTTTTTTATTTCAGCTAGTTTTCATTTAGTTTCTAAAACTAAAACTTCATAAAAATTAAATAGTCATGTTAAAAAAAGGAACAGAATAAAGACAAAAAACAGCCAAATTACTAAAACTATTTTTTTATATGAATCTTGTGACAAGAAAGGATTGTGAAAGTCTATTGCAGTGTTATTTTAGTATCATTGATATACTATTATAGTTTTTGTTCATATTTTTAACAGATTTTATTTTTAGATTTTTTTATTTTACATGGTCTTTGCAATACCTAATGGCCAAATAAAAACACAAAAGACTTTAGCCTGTGATAAATAGGAGTGCTCCGATTGATTGGCTACCGATCGCTGTCGGCCAATAATCGCTTTGGGTAGTTTGATCGGCGGTCAAGGCGGTCAAGGCCACTCTCCTAGAGACGGTGCGCTCAAACACACTCAAAGTGCACACACATAAGGCTGCCTCACATACAGCTCATGAAATCAGGCTTGTGCTGTGTGTAAGCTATTGTGCAGCAATAGCAATTGCCCCATTGTAAAAGCAAAAATGCACTGCATGATCAAATATTCTGGAGAGATGATTATATATTTTTGAAAAATGTCAAAAAAATGCCCCCTCAAATTAAAAAATCACCCAAGAGGGAAATTCCCCCCATTTTCAAAAATGAAATTCAGGCCCTGAATGAATGTCTGTAAAAATCCTGATTGGAACATCACTGTAAATAATTTTACATGATAAAAAGAAGACTTCAAAAAGATCGGTATCGGTGATCGTATCGGCAGATACTGCTTCCTGTGATCGGTGATTGGCTCCAGAAATCCCGATCGGAGCACCCTTAGTGATAAATGCTAATGTTCTTCTGTTGATTCTTTTAGACAAAGTGTCCCTCACTGGCCCTGCGCTCACTAACACGTGTTTTTTGTGATGGTTCATCTCCTCAGGGCAGCACCGGTCGTGGAGGTGCTCCTCGCCAGCAGTGGAAGCGAATCCTCTGGTCCTGCCGTGACACGTTCAGGGTCCAGATCGGCCGCATGCTGGTGCACACGCTCAGCCCCGCCGTTCCTCTGGAGGACAGGAAGGAGGCGCTAGAGTTCGTCCACGAGCAGAGCTACTCAGAGATCCTCAGAGAAAGCCTGAGTCCCGGCCTCGAGGTGAGGGCGCTGCAGTCTGACAAGCTGACATGTTGACAGAAATGGCTTTTTGTTTTTACATGCCGACCAGAGACGGTGTGACATTTTGCTTTGGTTATTTGCTGATCAGATTTGTGTATCCAATCAAAGCACAGCCCACATGCACACTTCCTCTGTTGGGAGGAAGACAGTGACATTTCACTGCTCTGCTTCTGACATACAGTAAATAACCCACAGAAACATTTTCATGATACTGTTTCCATGGCAGCAGTGCCGTCCTTTCTCCATTATACTGCAGACTGGCACTAAAAAGACCATTAACCCTCAGAGACCCAGCATAACAGAACTGCAACATTTGCATAAAGCAATTAACTAACACCTAATTTTGACTAAATGAGGGTAAAAACTACACATGACAGAAGCTGGTACTCTGAAATTTATCACAACAGCAGTTTTGGTGGGAACAATTTTGTATTAATGGCCACAGCTTGCTAAAGGGACGAATGGACAAAATAGTCGCACAAAACACTTCTGGAACAAGTTTTTGACATAAATTTGAGACCTTTTTTCTAAGCATTGCAGAAATGTTTGCAAAAGGGTCTTTTTGCAACTTTTATTTTTGAGTCTATTCATTGAATGGTATAAAAATCAATTATTTTTTTTTATTTTAAGGTGTTTTCTGGGCTGTTTTGTCATTATTTTCATATATATATATAATACTGTATTCGGTTCATGAAAATGAATCAAACTTTCCAACTAATCATTTTTGATATTGAAGGCTAAATCAGAAACACTCTTAAAAGATGGATCTTTTTGATTGGTTTAAAAAAAAAAAACATCTCAAGACACAACTTAATACAAACATCTAATTATTACACAATTTAGAGAAAATGTACAGCATGAAGACTGAAAAAAAACTAAAGGCAAGAATAATACATGTATATTTTAATTACGTAATGTGAAAAATTTATTGTATTTAAAATGTTTTTATATCATTATTTATGAAAATATAGTGCAATTTCTTTTAATTACTGTATCCTTACTGGTTGAAATATATGCGTTTGTGTGCTGAATTGTGTTGTGAATTCAAAACTTGCACTACTGTATCAAAAATAGTGGTGAAACTTTGCAACCGTAAATGCCTATTGTTGCAATCTTGCTACGTTTTTCTAAGTTTTACACCAATGCAAATTTGACATGCCCACAGACATGTTTGAGGGTGAAACAAAAAAAATCATGAACTTCAATGGTTAAATAAAGGGAAATTGGGTTTGGAAATTTATTTATGTTGTTGATCAATATGTTTTATCTTTTATCTTCAATGGATAAATAGCAGAAATAATACTGATATATTGTAAATGCCTCTAATTAGAATTCCTCAAAATCCTTCCTTTTGTGTTGTGTTTTTTATTAGCACGGGCCCAAGCTGGCTCTGTATCTGTACGAGCTGTTACACGATCACAAAGACGCCCTGAGCAAAGAAGAACAGGCGGCTGCCAACACCTTTATGACGGCGCTGAAACTCTGCGGCCCCCGCTGATCAATATGTTTTATCTTTTATCTTCAATGGATAAATAGCAGAAATAATACTGATATATTGTAAATGCCTCTAATTAGAATTCCTCAAAATCCTTCCTTTTGTGTTGTGTTTTTTATTAGCACGGGCCCAAGCTGGCTCTGTATCTGTACGAGCTGTTACACGATCACAAAGACGCCCTGAGCAAAGAAGAGCAGGCGTCTGCCAACACCTTCATGACGGCGCTGAAACTCTGCGGCCACCGCTGCATCCCACCTAGCGCTCCCGCCAAACCAGACCTACTCAAAGCCATCAAAGAGGTGCGCATGGCCAGACACACTCTCTAAGGTTATACGCTGTTTGGTTAAAACAAGCTCAAACAACAGCGCGAGAATGTGGGTTGATTCCCAGGGAATGCATAAACTTGAATTCAGTATAATTGCAATTTTCAAAGTTTTAACATGAACAGACTAACTTAACGTGACTCATATTTGTCAGTCTTACAAAAATGAAACCAGTCAGATTTCTGCTTTCAACAAAATCATGCCATAGTTCAATATTAACTATTTGCATCTATTTGAATTTATTTAAATAATCATATTTTCAAAATGCATTTATTCCAGAAAGAATCAACATAAATCTGTATTTGCAAAAACAAAGACATTTTATTCAGTGAAAAAGTATGAAAATGCTTAAAATATGTCTAGCTGTGGAACAAGCAATATTCAGTCAGTTGAACTGTATGAGACTTAAACAAATTGGATTTATTGATGATACATACATAAAGCTGGTTATTGTGTATTTAAAAACATTCAGTTTATTAGTACAATTACAGAAATCTGACCTGTTTCATTTATGCATGGCTGACAAATATGCATCACATCAAATGGATGAAAATTTTAAATGCATACATTTTTAATTTAGGCCTACTTGTTGTTTGAGTGTGGATAAAAGCATCTTTCAAATGCATACATGTAAATGTAAAACTGGAGCAATATGTAAAACATGTCAAATATGCATGTAAAACTGGAGCAAACACATAGTAATTTATATATTCATTTGTTAGTCTTTTACTTTTATTTGCTGAGGTTGATTCTACTGGTTTCTCGAGTAATAAAGGTCATTTTCTGCACATTTTAGCATTTTAGTTTCCCCCTGCGGCCTACATATAATATTAGTCCAGGTTCGCATGAGCCTTTTTTTGCAGTTTACTTGTACTGTGAATGCTAGTAATATGACTACTTTTAAATAGTCTGTAGTTCTGAACTGCTCAGATGAAGTGTTTGCATCTTATTAATGTTCATCTGAAGCTGTTTTACTATTCCTTATTAAGGAGCAACTGAAATACGAGTCAGAAGCAAGAACCAGCAAAGGAGCCTGGGAAAAGAAGCTGGCTAACACTCAGAGGAGGTGAGCGCTTTGTGAGAAACACAAAATCTCAAAATAACACACGCCTTCGGCATTTTTCTGAGCTCTTCCGTTCTCCGTTTCAGCCTGTTGCAGAGGCTGGATGGGAAGTCGAAAGACATCTCGAAGATCGCCGCTGACGTCACTCAGAACGTGTCTCTCAGGCAGGGCATGGAGCGGAAGAAGGTCATGCAGCACATCAGAGGCCTTTATAAAACCGACCTGAGCGCCAGCCGCCACTGGCAGGAGCTCGTGCAGCAGCTCACTCACGACCGGTCAGCATCACTCACTGGAGCGCCACAACTAAAATAGTTCACTCATGTCATCATTTATTCATCCTCATGTTGTTTCAAACCTGTATGATGTTGTTTTTTCCCATGGAACAGGGCGGTGTGGTATGATCAGTCATCTTACCCCACGTCCTGGCAGCTGGATCCCACCGAGGGGCCCAACCGAGAGCGGAGACGCCTGCAGCGCTGCTACCTGACCATCCCTAACAAATATCTGCTCAAAGACCGACACAAACTAGATGGTGAGCTTCCAGCCCTCTGACTGGAGAAAACACTTAAAACTAGACTCTCTACAGTGTATTTTCATGATGCAGTTTGTTTAATCAAAAGCATAAACAAATGGGAAAATCTTTCAAGAACACGTCTGGGTCATTTTTCACCCCAAAATAAGTAAGTAAATAAATATATACAGTATAAGTAAATTAATTGGTAAATAAATAAATGTAATAAATAATTAAATAAAATTAACAAGTAAAATTAATGAGTGCATAAGTAAATAAATAAATTACTAAGTAAATGAGTACATTTAATAAATAAAATGAATAAGTATATAAGTAAATATAATAATAAATAAATTACTAAGTAAATAAGTACATTTAATAATTCATTAAAATGAATAAGTAAATAAATAAACATACAAGTAAATAAAATAAAAGGTAAATAAGTAAATTACTAAGCAAATAAGTACATAAGTACATTTAATACGTAATTAAGTAAAATGAATAAGTAAATAAATAAACATATAAGTAAATTACTAATCAAATAAGAATTAATTTTAATAAATTAATAAGATAGTAAGTAAATAAATAAATTACTAAGTAAATAAGTAAAATAATCAGTAAGTGAATAAGTAAATAAATCAAATAAATTGTACTTTTTTACACTTTGTGACGAAATGTAAAAAATGTGATCTGCATGTGCTTTCTAGATGACCAAATGCGTATGACAGTAACACAAAATTACCAAAACCTGTAATACCATGGTATTCTTTCAAATACGTTGGAGTGCTGTTTAATCAGAATGGTTTATGAATATGTTAATCATACAGTGTTATCATCAGATACTATCATTGTACCATGATAGCACCGCAGTACTGCCTGTACAGAAAGTGGTTGTTGGAATGACAGAACTTTGCCAGAACTTAAAAACTCTTTTGATGCTGTTGGTTTGATTGGTTTCATGCATGTGGTTTGTCCGTCACAGATGCCATCAAGGCTCCTCTGGCCTTCCTGTTTGAGGACAAGACTCATTCCTCTTCAACCATAGTGAAGGACAAAGCCACCAGTGAGCCCATCAGGTACTCACACAACTCCCGTCTCACTGCACAACTAGTAACTAGTCTGTTTTCAGAGTCACATTGCAGAATTTCAAAGAATTAAAAAACTTCTGTTTAGGTTTACGAGAAAGTGTGTAAGTGTGGCGCCCTCTAGAGAGACGGCAGGAGAGCTGTTGCTGGGTAAGACTCGTCCACCCTCCATAACATCAGTCTTGCATTGGCTGTTAATTGTCGTCACATCTTGTTTTATGGGTCGGCAGGAAAATCTGGGATGTACTTTGTGGAGGATAATGTTGCAGAGACACTTGATAACCAAGTAAGTTCTTTTGCTAAACGTTAGGAATATACGGTTCTATGTAATAGTAAAAATGTATCATTTCATTTATCATGAACAATCTGATCTTTTAGTTTTTGTCCATAAAAAAATTAATTCACTGAATTATTCAAAAATAGGCTTTACCACCTTATTATTATTATAAAATCCTGTGTTATTTTAGTATCATTGATATACTATTATTGTTTTCGTTAAAATTTTAAAGTAGATTTAATTTGTATATTTTGTTTTTCACCTTAGTTTTAGTAATTTTGTTGTGTGTTTTTGTAATTTTTATTATTAGTCATTTTTTTACGACCCCAATTCCAGAAAAGTTGGGAAGTTTTGTGAAATGCCATAAAATCAAAAATATGATATTTGTTCATTCTTTTAAACCTTTATTTAATTGACTAAAATTCCACTGTTTTCACTGGCCAACTTAATTTTATTTGGTAAATATAATCAAATTTTGATTTTGATGGCTGCAGCACACTCCAAAAGTTGGGACAGAGGCATGTTTACCACTGTGTCACATCAACTTTCCTTTTAATTACAATTTTTACAAAAAATGTTAATTGTTTGTGAATTGAGGATACTAATTGTTAAATTTTGCAAGTAAAATTTTTGTCCAATCTCGCTTGCTGCAAGACTTCAGATGCTCAGCAGTCTGTGATCGTTGTTGTCTGATTCTCCTTTTCATGACTGGTCATACCTGTTCAATAGGAGACCGATCTGGACTGATCAGACACATTCACTCTGTGTCTTCGAAACCACGCTGTTGTAGCACATTCAGAAAGAACCTGCCATTGTCTTGATCTCATAGCCATGAACTTCCCATGAAAGACGTCATCTAGATGGCAGTATGTGTCTCTGTACAATCCCAATATATGCCTCCATGTCAACGGTACCTTCCCATAGCATGACAGACGTTTGCTTCTGCAGCTGTCGCTGATGAAAATCTGGATGGTCCCTTTGGTCTTTGGGACAGAGAACAGAGTATGTGAGCGGAGTGGAGCGGTAACAATTTCCCCTCCGCGCTCCAAGCATTCAATAATCACTCCGCTCCAGCGACGCTCCGGGTTTACCATTTCCCACTCCCGCTCCACTCCTCGCTCCACTGATCAGAAACACTGCTCCGCGGCAAAATTATTTCACTATGCTTGAAAAATCAAAGTTCTGTTCAGAAATTATATTAAACGAAAAATAAATGCATAATACTAGAAGAATAGTTTTAACATGGTTTATTGGAACACTAGCCCAAGTCCATATTAAATGACTGCTTAACTCGCTTAGCTTACTTGTCTGTGCAACGTCTCTACTATGGCGAAGCTGAGGGTAGTTACTTCAGAAACAGAAAGAATATGCTGTAACTTTTCTGTTTTTTTTAGCTGATAAATCACAGGACAGCGTTGACCAAATTTTCTTCATTTCTGAATGTATGCGCGCGATCTGTACGTTATGTGCGAGCTTGTGTGTTCTGTCCGTGTGCAGCAATGTAGCAGCACATTAGTTTCGAGCGGAGATTAACAAACTACAACTTACAACATGCTTTAACCTTCCGCACTCGTCCATCGCCATTTTTAACCTTCATATGTGATCCACATATCTGTCAAGCTAACTAATTATGTTTAATGCATGAGTTGGCATAATTTGTGCTCGTGACGGAGCGGTAGTGAAAACCTCAATGCTGCGACTTTCAAAAAATCCGTTCCTAGCTCCAGGCAAAATCACTCTGCTCCGCTCACATACTCTGACTGAGAACTCGACGTCCATTGTGGACTCATCTGAGCACAGCACACATTTCCACTGTCTTTTTGACTATCTGAGATGAGCTCTGGCCCAGAGAACCCCGCGGTATCACTGCATAGAATCGATGTATAGCTTTCTCCTCGAGTAACAGAGATTCAGGTTGCATTTATTGATGCAGCGGCAGACTGTCTTAAGTGACAGTGGTTTTCTGAAGTACTTCTGAGCCCATGTGGCTCTATTTATTATCGCAGCATGACGGTTTCTCATGCAATGCCATCTGAGGGGTCAAAGGTCACACACATTCTCTGAGGTTTCCTGCCTTGCCCTACACAGACTGAGATTTCTCTGGATTCCCTGAATCTTTTCACAATATTATGTATGGTAGTTTGTTAAAAGTTTACTCAACTATTACTCAATATTGTTCTCAGTATACAGTATATACTGTGTATTTTTATGCTTGTGGGAGTATCATTTATTTTTCTCCTAATGACAGCTGCAATGCTATGCTTTATGGATACAAATGAGAGATGGATACAAATGTGTGCAAGTGTAACTAACAGTGATTTTATTTATTATTTTTTTTAACTACTGTGAAGTTACTCATAACCTGATATAAGTTTGGTCATCCCTCCCCTAATAGATTTGATGAGGCATATGTATGTTTTAGAGGTTGATAATGTGTCTTCACACCAGAGTCCACACGGAGAGACGGAACCGGCCTCCTTCTCCTGGACGTATGAGGAGATAAAGGAGGTTCACAAGCGCTGGTGGCAGCTCAGAGACAATGCTATGGAGATCTTCCTCACCAACGGCAGGACGCTGCTGCTCGCGTTTGATACCTCCAAGGTAACGACATCGCTGTCAAACACATGAGCATTAGCTGCTGAATGATTTATTATGTGCAATTCAGTAAATTCCTCTTCATGTCATTCCCATGTCAATTCTGCCCAACTCTAACGTCCGGTTTATCCTCTCTCTGGTCTCCATCTCAGTTCCGCGACAACGTCTACCACAACATCCTGAGCTCAGAGCTGCCCAACCTGCTGGAGTACGGTAACATCTCCGCCCTCACTCACCTGTGGAGCTCAGGACAGATAACCAACTTCGAGTACCTCACCCACCTCAACAAGCACGCGGTACCTATTACCAATTCACCTGCTTACTGTGAACTTTCAAAAAGTTTAACATGGATATTCTATAACCTTTTCACTTTTATTTTGCTTCTGTCCCATCTTTTTTGGAGTGTGTTGCAGCCATCAAAATCTAAATTTATTTATATTTACAAAATACATTTCAGTTGGTCAGTGAAAACTTTGAAAATCTTTTCTTTGTACTTTTGTTAATTAAATAAAAGTTAAAGATAATTAACAAATCACAGATTCTTGATTTTATTGCATTTTACAAAGCGTCCCAACTTTTCTGGAATTGGGGTTGTAATATGTCTGTATAGTATTAGTTTATTTAGTTTGTTATTTTAGTACTTCAACTTAAATTAAACAAAAATGAGAAATGTTGCCTTGGCAACATAAAATAAGTTATGCCTTTTTATTTTATTTCAGTTAATGTTTATTTTATTAGTCATTGTTTAGTTCTAGTTAACAATAATAACCAATTTTCTTTTTTTCCCCAGCAACTAAATAATGTTTTTTTTTAATATATTATTTTATTCATAATATATATATCCCGTCTTCCCCTTCATCCTGCGAGACTACACCAGTGAGACGCTGGACCTGCAGGACACCTCCATTTACAGGTCAGAACCAACCCCGCATCAACATCGTTACTGTATTTGTGTGGTGTTTTTCGGTAGTGATAGCCTGATATACCTGATATTTATCAATCCCATATTTTTTTTCCATATATTATTGTAAATATTTTATATTTAAAATATTATAAAAAAAAACTGATACATTTCATATTTTAGATTTTATTTTTTTAATTATATTTAAATAGGTGACGGCAAGTCACTGTCTTTGTCACTGAATCATTCATTCAGTCGATTGGTTCAAACAGCTGATTCATTCAGGAATGAAGCAAGTGACTGTTCAAAAAGATTCATTCAAAAATTATTATTATTGCGCTATGTTTATGTGCGTAGGCTATTGAATGAATAAAACATAGAAATCCCTTTCATTTCCAAAAAAATTCTAACCAGTTGGAGCTGGAACATCGTCCCCCCTCGAAATTCACTCCCCGGACTCCGTCCCCTGCGTTCCTCCCCCATTTCCAGCCCTGGTTAGTGTAGCAAAACCATGGTTAATTTGTTGTTACCATGGATTAACTATAGTAACCGTTTTTTTTTTTTTTTCTTCATTTTCATAAAAATGGTTTAAAGGATGAGATGTGAAGGCCATGGTCCTTAAACTTTTAGATTTTGTGAAAACCTGTATCTGAACTGTAAATCATGCTTTTTGCAATAATTTTACAGTTTAATGTTACCATAGATACTGCCATTCCCTGCTTATATGGTATTCATTTTATTTGTGCAGGTCTTAAAAAAGGTTTCAAAAAGTATTTTTCAAAAATGTGAGCTTTAATATCCTGCAGAAACCCTGTATGTGCTATAGTGGTTACTGTTCTTTAATTTTGATCACTGTGTTTTCCACAAAATAAAGGTTTTTGTTGAAAATATATTTGTATGTAGAAATAGAAATGTATTATACTAGGGCTGCATGATTAATCGCATGCGATATTTAATGCGCATCTTGTCAGAAAGCCGATTCGGAAAGCTTGTCAGCGATAAATCTC
>NW_015540944.1:374096-397100 GCF_001515605.1 Sinocyclocheilus anshuiensis
CTAAAGTTGTAGTAATATGTAATTTTTAGTATTATATATATATATATATATATATATATATATATATATTATTTATAATATTAATAACGAAATTATTAAATAATAATGTGATTTAATAAATATCGTTACAATTTTACTCAAATTACTCCATATTGTTCTCAATATACAGTATACGCTGTGTATTTTTATGCTTGTGGGAGTATCATTTATTTTTCTCTATTAAAATCATTGTTTTTAAAATTATTGTGAATCAAGTGTCCCATGCATTAGTCATTTATAAGACACTATTTCAGTTAGCATGCTACCTTACAAGACAGCTGCCTACATAGGTAAGATTTTGGAACACAGCCCGTTTCATTCTACACATGCATCATTTGTATCCATAATGCATTGCATTACTGCTTCATGAGCCTCCATGTTTAGTGTCATTAGTGTGTGTAAGTGTAACTAACATTGATTTCCTCCACAGTATCTGGAGGAGGAGTATAAGAAAGGCAAGAGAGAGGACGACCCCATGCCCCCCGTCCAGCCCTATCACTACGGCTCTCACTACTCCAACAGCGGCACCGTCCTGCACTTCCTTGTCCGGCTGCCTCCCTTCACCAAGATGTTTCTGGCCTATCAAGGTCAGTTTGACTTTTAAAAAAAACTTTCAAAATCATTTATCCTTTAGTCCAAACTTATTCCATGCAGATTCAAAATGTTTAATGTAAAAACTAAAGCAGTAAGAATGTTTCCACACTATTTTTCACTAAATGAACACAAAGAATGATAATTAACCCTATAAAGCCTACTGAATCATATTTGATATGCAAGGACTCTAAATGATCAACATGATCAAACTTTGATGTTAAACCTGTCGCACACAATCATGCTTTCTGTCGTCTGATTGATAGTTTAGAGTTTTTCATCCAGTCAAAGCTATTTTAGTGTAAACTCAAACGTCCACCTTCAGCTTTACTGATTTTATAAAGTAAATGTAAGAATAACTTTGATATTGTACAGATGAACACTTACTGACTGAAGCAGCTCGGCTTTACTTGATTATCCATGAAAAGTCTTCAAAAGTCTCAAATATGAATTAATCGTGCAGCCCTAGATTATACATAAAATATTATATTATTAAGATAAGATTATTTTTAAATATGTAATATTTATAGTTATATGTGGTGAAAAGATGTAGTCGATCAATATGGAATTTGCGTACTTTCATTTGTACTATTTTATTGCTTTTAATATAGATATATTAGTATTGCATTCAGTTTTGCTTTCTATTTGTCTTTTTAATGTAACAGGTACCTCAGCAAACCCATCGCAGTGCAGTCTAAAGAGAAGGAAGACCGTTATGTGGACAATTACAGGGTACTGCAGCACTGCAGGCTCTAATTCCTGTTTACACCAGCGCCTGTTAACCATTTACAGCATTGCCTGTTAACCAATCACACTGTGGCTCTGTTCCAAAACCTGCTGAGCTGCCTACGTAGGCAGCATTTTTAGGCATTTCCAGCACGAAGGCCTTTCCAAACAGTAGGTGGCAACATTATGTTGCCTTCTAAGATATCTTCTTCTGGCCAAATTCTGACGTAGCATCGTAAATGTCCTTGGCAGAAAAGGCAATCCCAGAAATTAATTCCTACAACCACATTATTATAAATAATAATATATATTATAATTTTTTATATCTATTATGCCCCCCGTCCAGCCCTATCACTACGGCTCTCACTACTCCAACAGCGGCACCGTCCTGCACTTCCTTGTCCGGCTGCCTCCCTTCACCAAGATGTTTCTGGCCTATCAAGGTCAGTTTGACTTTTAAAAAAAACTTTCAAAATCATTTATCCTTTAGTCCAAACTTATTCCATGCAGATTCAAAATGTTTAATGTAAAAACTAAAGCAGTAAGAATGTTTCCACACTATTTTTCACTAAATGAACACAAAGAATGATAATTAACCCTATAAAGCCTACTGAATCATATTTGATATGCAAGGACTCTAAATGATCAACATGATCAAACTTTGATGTTAAACCTGTCGCACACAATCATGCTTTCTGTCGTCTGATTGATAGTTTAGAGTTTTTCATCCAGTCAAAGCTATTTTAGTGTAAACTCAAACGTCCACCTTCAGCTTTACTGATTTTATAAAGTAAATGTAAGAATAACTTTGATATTGTACAGATGAACACTTACTGACTGAAGCAGCTCGGCTTTACTTGATTATCCATGAAAAGTCTTCAAAAGTCTCAAATATGATCATCAAGATTTTGAGGAGCGTTTATTTGTTCATCTCTCAATCATCATTGTATTGCATTGCATTATATGCTTTGAACATAAAACTAAGCATTTAAATATCATCTTACTAAGACATACTATTGGAGATATAGAGTGACAACTGATTAATTAATTTTTTTTATAATTTTATGTAGGTATTTGCTGTACTGTTATAAAGATCTCATTGATTTACATTACAAGCATCAGAATTTCATCACTTTTTGGCCATATATAAATATCAGCATCTGCACTAAATTGCATATTTTCGCTCAGTTTGAGCCTCTGAATAAAATTGAGCTGTTTTTTCCTCCATATTCTCACTATATCAGACTATATGAGCCATAAAAGCCTGATGTATCAAATATGATGGTCAACAAAAACAAATGCAAACTTTTTTGATATTTAAATTTTTTGTCGATACACTGTTCAGTTTAAAAATAGATTTTTTATTAGATTAAATTGATTAAAAATGAGATTTTTCAGACTATTATTACTTCTGTCAGTCTTTTAACAACGTTAATAAATAGCAATATCTATTTTATACATGAAAATATTTTAACAAGAATCCTTGTACCTTATTACATCATTTCATAATTTTGATTGTACTTTTTTGTACTTTAATTAATTGTTTAAAATTTGCCCAATCAAGAAAACAGAAGCTCTGGAACATGAAATCAAATACTTAAAATCTAATGCAGCCGCCCTTAATAAAGACTGAATGCATGATTTGTTGTCTGGTCAGAACGCCGTATGAATGCCTTACACAGCTGCAGCTCGTTGAGTTTATTCATCATCATAATTAGGATTCTGCATCGCTACGTTTTTTAATATTTAACAGCACCTGCGTTTCCTGTGTTTGCAGCGAGGTCTTCAAACATGTCAGTGCGATGCTTTTAAAGGCTGTCATTGAAAAGGTCCTTTCTGAAGTCTCACGCTACATGCATTAGCTTCAGAAAGATGATCAGGCCTTTCATCCAGCCTCTTTATTCGTCTTTCCTTCTTTCTCAGTCTATTTTTAGTTCAGTTGGTTTATCCATATCAGGTTACACAAGAAACTAATGAAAGGTTTTGTGTGTCTCACAGACCAGAGCTTTGATATTCCTGACCGAACGTTCCACTCCATGAACACCACGTGGCGTCTGTCATCCTACGAGTCCATGACGGATGTCAAAGAGCTCATCCCAGAGTTCTTCTACCTGCCCGAGTTTCTGGTCAACAGAGAAGGTGGGCACTCTTATACTCCTGGTTTTCTTGACCTCTTCTTCTAGCACTTAACTTCTCATGAGATCTAATTATGAAAATGTAGGACCTATGAAATCCGCCCCCCCGCCGCCCCCAAATTCCATTTTATTTTGTCCCAAATTCCATTAAAAACATTTCTGGATTCGGTTTTAATGGTTACATTCAATTTTAGTAATCAAAAAGCATGTCTAATTAGTAGAAATCATAAAACTTACACAATTTATTAAAAGTTTAACAATAATTAAATTTTTAGGGCCATAAGAAATCAATTTCATTGATTGATTGATTGACTGATTGAAAATTCTATTTACTTTTTTCTAGTGCTGTCAAATGATTAATCGCGATTAATCGCATCCAAAATAAAAAAATTTGTTTACATAATATATATGTGTGTACTTTGTATATTTATTATGTATGTAGAAATACACAGACATGTATATATTTATATTCATATAATTTATATTATATTATGTATAAATATATTTAATATATAAACATATTTTTCTGAAATATATAGTGTATGTGTGTGTATTTATATATACATAATAAATATGCACAGTACACACACATATATTATGTACACAAAAACTTTTATTTTGGATGTGATTAATCGCGATTAATAATTTGACAGCACTAATTTTTTCCCAAATTCCATTTAAATCCATTTTTCTGGATTGCATTTTAATGGTAGTGGTTAGTAATCAAACAGAATATCTAATTAATTGAAATCATGAAACTTGTACAATTTAACAACAGTTTATTCAAAGTTTTACAATTTAGTAAAAGTTTTTTTTTTTCTAAATTTGTTATAGTCAAGAAGCATTTCTAATCAAATGAATTCATAAAACTTTAACAATTTAATAATTTCTTTAAAAAAAATTTGTTTTATAATGGGTCCCTATGAAATGTTTGTTTTTTGGGGGAATTGTGTGTTGTCTATTTTAATTTTTCTGGATTCACAATTTAAAATGAATTTATTATAAAAATGGTGGTTATCAAATGAAGGCATAAAACATTAACATTAACAAAATAAGTGCTGCACAACAGATTTACTGTTAAAATAAAAACATGGAAGAAAAATTGCGATATGTAAAATTTATTATTATTATTATTACTTTAAGAGGTACATGCTACTATACAATACTAATATATTTCTGTGATAATTTCTTCAAGTTAAACCGAACTTTTATTTTGAAGACCTTTAAGCTTCTGCGTATATTTGATATGATGATAGTTTTTATCAATTGAAATTATGAAATGCCTCTGAATCTTATTGGCATAAAAATGCCTGTCAAAATCAAAAAAGAGAAATAACCTTTAAGTAACCTAGATCTTCAAGAGGAATATTCATGTAAAAACATTCTGGTTCAGCACATCAGAATCATATTATCTAGACAAATCTTCCCTCTTCTAATGTTAGCATGATATTTCCCACTTTCCCCTCTGGCAGGTTTTGACTTTGGCGTGCGGCAGAACAGCGAGCGGGTGAACCACGTGAATCTGCCGCCGTGGGCCAGGAATGACCCGCGACTCTTCATCCTCATCCACAGACAGGCTCTGGAATCGGATCAAGTCTCCCAGATGCTCTGCCAGTGGATTGACCTGGTGTTTGGACTCAAACAAAAGGGCAAAGCTGCGGTCCAGGCCATCAATGTCTTTCATCCTGCAGTACGATTCCTTATTATGTACAGCTACAGCACACTTAACGCTGGAATTTATAAATATATATATATGTAGATCAAAGCCTGCCAAAAACATGTCCAGATAATATTTCAACCCAAAGTCAAAAAAAGAAAGAAAATGTAAAAATTTATATTTTGCTTAGGTTATTTTATGACCATTAGATTACATACACTACCATTCAAACGTTTAAGGTCGGTATGATTTTTTAAATGTGTGTGACAGACTTTTCTGCTCACCAGGGCTGCATTTATTTGGTCAGAAATACAGTAAAAACTGTGAAATGTTATTACAAATGAAAATAACCGTTTTCTATGTGAATATATTGTAAAATGTAGTTAATTGCTTTGCTCAAAGCTGAATTTTCAGCATCATTCATTACTCCAGTCTTCAGTGTCACATGATCCTTCAGAAATCATTCTAATATGCTGATTTGCTGCTCAAGAAACATTTCTGATTATTGAATGGTAGTGTATATATCAGCGTAAAGATATATCAGCCAGAAATGCTAATGCAGCAGATATTGATCAACCATATCAGACACGTCCATCCGCTTCGGCCTGTCAACTAGTATCTGACTCATCTTTCCTCTCCCTCTCTTTTTAGACTTACTTTGGCATGGACGTATCTGCCGTTGAAGACCCTGTGCAGCGTCGGGCTCTAGAAACTATGATCAAGACGTACGGCCAAACACCCAGACAGCTGTTCAACGCCTCGCACATAAGCCGAGCCGGAACCAAACTCCTGTCAGAGGCAGAACTGCCCGCAGCCATGGGCCTCCTGGTGCAGCTGGCCTTCAGAGAGAGCCGCGAGCAGCCCAAAGACACCGTCTACCCGGTACAGCAAACATACAGCGCTGAAATTATTATTCAGTCTGACATTGAAGGAATAGTTAATATAAAAAATATTCATATAAAACGCACACAATTTTCTTTAGTTTTTGTTTACCTATTTGTTGTTGAAAAGGGTGGGTTCTTCTGGAAGAGAAAGACTTTATTTGAATCCTAAATGATCCAGTTGGTCTTTTAAAATCTTTAATCCCCCTACTGTTGTTTCTAGAGTCCTCTGCCATGGATAAAGGGCTTGAAATGGGGCGAGTATGTGGGATCCCCCAGTGCTCCGGACCCCGTGGTCTGTTTCAGTCAACCTCACGGCGAACACTTCGGCTCCCTGCTGGCGCTGCCCACGCGTGCCATCTGCGGACTCTCGCGCAAGTTCTGCCTCATGATGATCTACAGCAAAGAGCAAGGTGAAGGAGAACACACACACAAACCTGCTTCATCATGCTTAAATATGAAATTATAAACCTGATATAAACTCTCTGCATTTAGTAAGATGTTGTTATGAAAGAAATTAATACTTTTATTCAACAATGATGAACTAAGTTGATCAAAAGTGACAGTAAAGACGTAATGTTAGAAAAAAATCGTATTTTTAAATTGATGCTATTCTTTTGAACTTTCTATTCATCTGTGAATCCTGAAAAATAAAATGTATCACGGTTTCCACAAAAATATTTGTCAGCACAACTGTTTTCAACATTGATAATAATCAGAAATGTGTCTCGAGCAGCAAATCAGCATATTAGGATGATTTCTGAAGATCATGTGACACTGAAGACTGGCGTAATGATGCTGAAAATACAGCTTTGATCACAGGAATAAATTACATTTTACTATATATTCACATAGAAAACAGTTTGATAATATTTCACAATATTACTGTTTTTACTGCATTTTTTTAATCAAATAAATAATAATAAATAAAATAATGACTTCATTCAAAAACATTTTTTGAATGGTAGTGTTTATGAATTTCAGATGTGCTCCAGATGTATTTAGTGCATTTTCATTTATTTATCTGTTTGTACATTTATTAGCAGATGTTTTTATTCAGTAAAGCAGATGTTAATGCCAGATGTAAAAATAAAAAAATGTTTAAATTAAAATTTTTCTGTTTTAATGGGAAAAGCAGGCACAGTTTATCAAACAGCCATAATTTTAAAATGAAAATATTGAATGATTAATCAGCTCAGCTATGTATCAGCCAATTACTAATCTTGACTGTGTTTTGGTCCATGACCAGTTACTAATGCTTTTATTGCATCTGCATTTGTGTCTTGTCACAGTTATCCACACGAATGAACACAGTTCCCATTGTACGAGAGGAAATGAAAATGAGTGAATGTGCTGTCGTAGAAAATCACCTCACAGAACAAATGAAGTGTTTTCCCCTTGTCTCTTAGGTGTAAGGAGCATGCACAGCACCGACATACAGTGGTCGGCTATTCTGAGCTGGGGTTACACCGACAACATGCTGCGCCTGAAGAGCAAACAGAGCGAGCCGCCCATCAACTTCATCCAGTGCTCACCACTGCACCAGGTCAGAGCCAGAAACACCACTCACACACATGCAGGCTATGCTTGGACAGTTTTCAGATGAATCTGTGTTTGAGACATTTCTGCTTGTACAGCATTTTGTGATGTGGCAGTCATAAATAATATCACAATGCAAATATCTTACTGGTTTTAAAAACAGCCTTATTATATATATGTATACATACGGTGGAGGTAAAAATTAGAGAACAATCAATAAATACTTGATTTTTTTCTGAAATATTGTTAATCTTAATCGCTCAAAATTTGAAGAAATATTAGCTGTAGGTAGACCACTGTTCTACTATCATGTTTGACAAAATAACCAAGGCATTTCAACAAAAACCTTTATTCTGTGGAAAACACCGTGATAAAAATTAGAGAACAGGAACCACTGTAGCATGAAAGAAGATTACAACTAATATTTTGGAGGGTTACAGCTGTCAGAAATCAGTAGGAATGGTAGAGGCCCTGCTTTGAGTGACTTCAGCACATCTCTAGTTTCTCACACTGCGCTGCTGTGATCTTGCTCCGCTCTTCTTCCAGTCTCTTCTATAGTTCGGTGACTGTAGTGGGTTTCTTAGCCAGAACTTCGTCGCCAAGGATTTTCCAGAGATTTTCAGTCGGGTTTAGATCAGGACTCTGGGCCGGTCATTTCATTATTTCAGTGTTTTCAGCTTCAAGAACTGCTTTACCCATTTTGCAGTGTGACGGGAACATTGTCTTTCGATTGGGAGATGCTTGCAGGGAAGGAACTGCATGTTGCTGAAGGAGGTTCTGATAAACATTTGCATTCACCTGCTATGTATCTGTATAAGAGACCAAACTCCTGTTACAGAAAACATCCCCCAAACCATCACACTTCCTCCTCCAGCTTTCACTGACTTCTTTACGCACTTGGCTTCAGTCTTTCCCCAGTTTGATGCTGATCATTATGTTTCCCATCAGACCCAAATAAACTAAACTTGCTCTCATCACTAATCATGCAAACTCAGTGAAAATTAGAGGAATGTTGCCAGTTTAAAGGCATAATATGTAAGATTTTTTTTATTAAAAATCCAAAAACCACTAGAACAGTGTTATATATTTTGCTGACTTGTGTACTTACATTATCCCAAATGTTTAGAAGGACCACAACTCCCATGATTCCACACTCTATCTAACTACGCCTTTGTCTGTTTGTTTATTTTGAATACGCGCCCTCTAACGGCGAAAAATTACATATTGTGCCTTTAAACAGGGTTTGTCAGATAATTAATGAAATTAGCACCAGGTACCAGATTAACACCAGTAACTTGGAGGTATCTGAAAGTGTTCTGTAATTTTGATCAGAGTTCTTTTTCAAATATGTCATTTAAGTTTTTTATACTGTGCTTCAGAATACAATTAATTGATGAAATATGCTTTAAAAAACTGCCCTTCTACTCCTGATAAGATAACTTCTAATAGGACTAAGCAGTGACCTTGAAATTTTGGAAATTGTAGGTTTTTCTCTAATTTTGATCTCCACTGTATGTATGTGTATGTATGTATGTGTGTGTGTGTGTGTGTGTGTGTGTGTGTGTGTGTGTGTTAAACATTATGAAATATTATTACTATTTATAATAATAATTTCTATGTGAATTTATATTAAAATGTAATTTATTCCTGTGATCAAAGCTGTATTTTCAGCATCATTACTCCAGTCTTCAGTGTCACATGATCCTTCAGAAATCATTCTAATATGCTGATTTGCTGCTCAAGAAACATTTCTGATTATTATTAATGTTGAAAACAGTTGTGCTGCCTGATATTTTTGTGGAAACCGTGATTCAGGATTCTCTGATGAATAGAAGTTCAAAAGAACAACATTTATTTGAAATTGAAATCTTTTGTAACATTATAAATGTCTTTACTGTCACTTTTGATCAATTTAATGCATCCTTGGTTAATGAAGGTTTTGATTGTTTTTTTGGAGGAGGGGGTTGCAATATGAATATGAGGCAGACATGGTCTTGATGGGTTTAATGAGATTCGCCCATGGTTTCCTGCTATCCTCTCTATAATCTCTGCTCTCTCTGCTCTCTCCTCAGGTGACTAGTTGTGCCTGGGTGCCGGACAGTTGTCAGCTGTTTACAGGCAGTAAGTGTGGAGTCATAACCGCCTACAGCAACCGCTTCACCACCACAATGGTATGTAACCATGGCAACACGGCCCCCCTCTTCCCCCACCCACGCGGCCGCCCACGTCCATTATCACTCCCTGTAGAGCACCTACACACACACACACACACAGTGTTTGTAGTGGCCTTGTTAGTCATCTCCCGGTTGCACTAGAAACACATTTCCTGCGGCCCACAGGTGGGCTGAAGTCTGGGCGTCAGACGGCTCTTTCAAACGCTCGCTCATTGATAACGCAGGTGCCGTTCTGCTTCTCATGTTAGTTTAAATGAATCTTTCTGATATTAGAAGGAGTATTTCAGTTCTGTCATCATTCATGTATGTTGTTCCAAACCCATGTGACTTTGTCTTCCGAGGAGTGCAAAAGAAGATATTCTGAAGAATGTTCACGCTGCTCTTTTTCAAGATCAGAGGCTGTCAAAATCACCATAAATATGATGAAAATGTTCATTTTTCAGTGATTTAACTCTTACATACACTCTACATAGAGTAGCCTTAAAGGGATGTAGATCCAGAACAGCCATTAAAGTTAACTTAAATTAGTCAAGAACTCATTTTTTACCCAAAATCAAAAGTAAGAAATTAAATTTTGCCATTTTGCTATTTTAGGAGCATTACGAGCATTATTCTTTGTTACTGTAATGCACATAATTTTATATAAAGAATGAAATATTTTAGTATATATTTAGATATATTGTTTAATTTAAAGTGCAATCAAACAGTATTACAATTAGTATCAAGATTTATATTTATTATTTTTATTTTGAGTTTTTATTAATAGTTTGAATTAGTTTTTATATTATTGGTTTTAATTTAAAATTTTAATAATTTTATGTTTTTGTCAAAATAAATTTTTTTTGTTATGTCTATTTTTTATTTTTATTTCAGTTTTAGTTATTTTAGTACATGAATGAAAATGAGAAATGCTGCCTTGGCAACTAGCTGAAATAAAATAAGGTATTCTGAGGAATATTCAATACTATAATATATATGAAATATATATATATTTCACAAGATCAAAATATCCTTTTTTAAGCACTTTTTCGGATTTAATGCATCTTTGCAGATTGCGGAGAAATGCTGAGTTTCTTCATTCAGTTCTAACAGCGCTCGTTATATAAATTCGCTTCAGTAAATAACAAACGAATAAGGAGCTGGATTCAGCCTCATACTCCACGAACTGCTCTAACGAAATCCAAAATTAAAGCTCAATACACGCAGCCGTATTGCGCCATCAGCCCATTTCACAGCGAGGTTTCTCTGCTGTCACAGAGGATGTGTTAAAGCGACATAAGGCCATGATATTATAAGTACACTGGACCCTTGAACTTGACAAATGCACACAGTATTGCACCATTAGCCCATTTCAAGGCGCGGCTGTCTCAGGATGCTTTAAAGCGGACATAAGGCTGTGATACAGGTAGAAAAGCCCATTTTTGAGCAATGTGCATCGAGCTCTTTATAGTAAAAATAGCAGTGACGGACAAAGGAAGTAGGTTATAGTTTACATAAATCGGACATTGTAACGTGCACACATGAAAAGTTTTTTTTGCAAATGTCCCTTTAGGTATATATATATATATATTATTTTTATTAATTTTTTTATGTATATATAAATAATTTATTCATTTTTAGTTTATGTACATCAAGTTAAAGTAAATTAAAGTGAGAAATAAGATAATCTAAAAAATGTTCTCACAGCTTTTTTTCAAGTCCAGAATCTGTCAAATGCACAATAAAATAACCATGAATATTAATTTTTGGCAGATTTAGCTGTTAGCTACACTCTACATACAGCCATGTGCTAGTTTGTTTACTCTGGCCCATAAAACCAGATCAGAATCATCTGTTAAAGCGGTCTTTCAGCTCACTTCTGCTTATTGAGGCCATTATCCCTTCTCTAATGAGGCCATTAGCAAAACACTTACCCTCTAGATCTGCTTGTAATTACAGTCATTCTCCATTGAGACGTGTGATGGTAAAGTCCGTTTCTTCCTCAGCCGACAGAGATGGAGGTGGAGACGCAGGTTCACCTGTACGGTCACACGGCGGAGGTCACGGGCCTGTTCGTCTGTAAACCCTACAGCATCCTCATCAGTGTCAGTCGAGATGGGACCTGCATCCTGTGGGACCTCAACAGGTCTGTGCTTCTTAGATCACTGTAGAATTTACATTTCATGCATTACATTTACATTTATGCATTTGCCAGACCTGCTTTATAATTATTTGTGAAATGTACTTGCAGTTTCTGAGTGAAAGTTGTTTCAATTTAAATCCTACACCAATTTTTGTTGTGTATTTAAAGTACTTTTACATCAAAGTAGCAGTAAATTACTTTAATATGTGACCCTGGAGCACAAAAGGAGTGTTAAGTCGCTGGGGTATATTTGTAGCAATAGCCAACAATACATTGTATGGGTCAAAATTATAGATTTTTCTTTTATGCCAAAAATCATTAGGATATGTCACCTTCCCAAAATCCAACAGGCCTATCAGGAGGTACACACTTTTACCTCATATGACATGGATTTATTCTAATATCTTTATTGGAAAAGTTACATGCACCTATACACTACTGGTCACTACGGCTCACCAAGGCTGCATTTATTCAATCAAAAATACAGTAAAAACACTAATATTGTGAAATATTACTACAATTTGAAACTTTTTTTTAATGTGAATATATGGTAAAAATGTAATTTATTCCTTTGATGTAAAGCTGAATGTTCAGCATCATTACTCCAGTCTTCAGTGTCACATGATCCTCCAGAAATCATGATATTTTTGGAAAATAAAATATTGGATGCATTAAGTTGATCAAAAGTGACAGTGAAGACATTTATAATGTTACAAGATTCAATTAAAAAAAAATTTGTTCTTTTGAACTTTCTATTCATCAAAGAATCCTGAAAAATAAAATGAATCACGGTTTTCAGAAAAACATTGATAATAATCAGAAATGTTTCTTGAGCATCAAATCAGCATATTAGAATGATTTCTGAAGATCATGTGACACTGAAGACTGGAGTAATGATGCTGAAAATTAAGCTTTGATCACAGAAATAAATTACATTTTACTATACGTTTATAGAGAAAACAGCTATTTTAAACTGTAGTAATATTTTACAATTTTTACAGTATTTTTGATCAAATAAATGCAGCTTCGGTGAGCAGAAGAGACTTAAATCTTAATAACTGGTAGTGTAAGTGTCCCGTGGTTAATAACATTTCCTTCTGGATTCTCTCTCAGTCTCACGTTCTCGTGTGACGGTCATCACCTCTACACGGCGAACAGCGAGGGCACAGTGATCGCGTGGTGCCGTCGAGACCAGCAGCGCATGAAGCTGCCCATGTTTTACTCGTTCCTCAGCAGCTATGCTGCAGGCTGATCCTGCATCACGCCGCTCGTTACCCACACAGGACGGACGCTGAGAGCGACTCCGCCGACCCAGGAAGAGGAGGAGCCAGCATGCACAAAGCCCCGCCCACGATCATCACAGAACCCGCCCCCTGAAACGCCATAGGAATGGACGGCACTTGAAGCTACTGTACCATAAAGAGCAGGGGGTCGTGAGGCAGAGCGAGCGCAGGCCTTTTCCCGCGTCATTTCTCCTCGTCTGTTTTGACTGTGATTCATGTAGTATTTGTTTTTGTGATGTTTGATTTTGAAAGCTGCTACAATCTGGTCTGCCCAGACTGAACGTTTGAAGGCCTTTCCTTCTTTTTGTCCCTCGTCTCGCCCACCCGTCGCCATCCTGAGAATAGAAATCCTGCTTTTGAAGCCAAACCAGACTGAAATCATCTGAACACTACCGTCTGTCTGCGTTCCTGCAGAAACTGCATTCGTGATCCACGTGGGAGGTTTTAAACGGGACATTTTCAGCATGTGAAACTCGTGCATGAGTGACATGCAGCGGTGTAATGAATGTGTGCACGCAATGCCTTTTTAAACTTCATCCCTCATTGACAAACCGCTGAAATATTTATTCTCAAACAAGGATGAAAGCCACAATCTCAACGTCTGGTTCCTGTTCTTCATTATAAAATGCACTTGGGACGATCTTATGAATGTTAAAGGTGATCGTGTGTCACTCATGAATCGCTGACTGTGCTAATATTTATCCTGTGCTTTTCAGCCTGACTTTGTTTAACAGACACAAACGTCCCAGTTACCACATCAAATTCGTAATAGTTCATTAAAAACGTGCTACTTTCTTCTTTTCTGTTCTAGTTTTATGTGTTGCATGTTATGATCACTTAAGCATTATCTAACATTGGCGATACAATATAAAGTTTAGTCAGATCTACCTCAAGGACCCTCTTTAACAAATAAAATTAGGAAAACTTTTGGTTACAATAAAAAAAAAAAAAACATGTTTATTGTACAAAGATGACGCTATATACCTAAAAAAATTACAATTCCCCGTCAGTACATTCAGATTGTCACAAGGATCAGATGCTCTTGAAGTCGTAAGTGTCGACAGCCTTAAATGTGGAGGAAGAATAATTGAAGTCCACCAACTAAACATGATCCAGAATCGTCTTTGCCTTGTTTGTTTTTTTTCCCGTTCTGTATTTGCTGTTAGTTTTAGTTGTCCATTACAACTAAATTGAATTATCTCGTCTTACATTTTAGTGTTTACCAGAAAGGGAATGCTTTCACCTCTTCCCCCACTACTATGTTTTCAGATATATCTACCATATGTATCACTTCAACCCTCAAATGAAGTTATTCAGTCAATACAAATCCAAAAAAAAGCAAGACCGTCGACTAGTTCGGGAGAATCATCTGGTCTTTACAGAGCCCTGGTTATGTGTTTGGTTTATTGTTTTTGAATCTATTTTCCATGCTTGCATCACATTTATCTCTTAATTATCGTGCACAGTATTGTCATGTTTGCATTTCCTCAGAAAGAGATTGATGTTACTGTCATTGTGTGAATTTGTAAAGCGAGATGAGTGAATTTATTTGACAAAACTATCACGAAAAGGCATATTGTTATCGTTCTGTTGAATTAACTGTAGTTTATGTAATTTAAGATTATGTTCACCAAGGCCTGGCTGGGACATTTATTCCCTTTTTTTTTTGTATTTATGAGATATGTAATAAAATGTCACCTATATATAATATAAATATAAATATTCAAGAAATTTTGATTCAGTTTGTTGGACTTGTTTATTCTATACAATGTTAAAAATAAAGGTTCACTTTTTGCAGGGATTCTATAGAAGAACCATCCGGTGATCGTCAGTTCTTAAAAGAACCCGTTTTTTTTAGAGTAAAGAACATTTTAATAATCTAAAGAACCTTTTTACACTATAAAGAAGTGGAATTGTGTAGAATGGAAAGGTTCCATGGATGTTAAAGGTTCTTCACAAAACCATCGATGCCAATAAAGTTTGCTTAAGCAGGTCTTCACGGAGATGCCATTGAAGAACCTTTTTTCAGTGAACAGCTCTTAAAAGAACCCATTTTCTTAGTGTGAAGAACTTTTTCCACTAAGAAGAACCTTTGGATGGATGTTAAAGTTTCTGCCGGTCTTAAAAAGTCTTAATTTGGCCTTCCACACATTAAGGTGTTAAATCGCAGCGGAAAGTCTTCATTTCATAAAGTCATGGCATTAAATGTTGCATGCACTGCAAAAAAAATAATAAAAAACATCTAAACATCTTTAAATCAAGATGCATTTACTCGAGTTGGAAATTGAACATATGAAGTCGTTTTGTTTTTTCTGCTAGATCTTAAAAAGCATTTACCTTCATAAAACCTGCAGAAACCCTGATTGATGGAGCCATATCCCAATAAAGAACCTTTATTTTATTCTATATTGCTCAGTTCTACACTCTTAAAAAAAGGATCCAAAAGAGGAATTTCATAGCGATACCACAGAAGAACCATTTTTGGTTCCCCAAAGAATCTTTCAGTTCTTAAAAGAACCTCCATTTGTTTTCTATTCTATTCTATTCACCAAGTTCCCAACTGCATTTGTGTCTTTGTTTAATTCGTGAAACTTGCTATATATTCTTCACAGTGTTACGTCACAGCGCGAGGCGGTTACGTCATCTCGGTGACCGGGAGACCCGGTGATGTCACATTAAGCAGGGAAACTTCACGCGCCTCCGGTGAGCCCCGCAAAAAGAAGAGTCCTAACGATCCGACACCGAGCGTCTTCTGCCGCGGCGCGTCCGTCGGGCTTCTTAAAGGCGCAGCGACACCTGCGTCCTCGCGTCACATCGAGGTTCCCCTCACATCTCGTGAACCGACACGCGACACCTGCGTCCTCCTCGCGTCACATCGAGGTTCCCCTCACATCTCGTGAACCGACACCGACTCCAGCGCCAGAGCAGAACGCGGGGAAACACTCGACGTTTAACGGCGTGCGGCGAATGAACGCGAGCGGACGGACGGTGACCGTGTTCGAGGTGTTGCGGGTTTTTCCTCGTCGCGTTCGGGTGGAGTCGAGCCGTATTCTGAAGTCTGAGCTGTGACACACTTCAGGTGGGTGTTGACTTCAGCAGCAGGTATTTGTGCGAATTGCCTTAAATCGCGTTCCCTGTTCTATTGCATCAGAACGTTTTTGCAACATTGTAACAAATTCCAGCGTTCCGGAAGCGGCTTCACGGGTGTCGGATGCGCTTGTTGTGTTACAGTCGAATTTAAAGGCGCTTGTGCTGTAGATCCAGTCTGAAGGGACGCGGGGTGATGGATTGATCCCGCAGGTTTTTGGGGAATGATGCTGGAAGCTTGGGCGTTTGATTCCGCCTTTAAATCGAAACGCTCGGCTGTGAGGATCGTAAAGATCCAGATGAGCGAAGCGTTCTCATTCTCGAAATGGCCTTGAATGAACGGATGGAGGAATAATAATCACGACCCTCGGTTTTTTTTGCTGATTCTAGATTTTGAGCACATGTCGCCTACAAATAATGAGCATTAAATATGAAAGCTAAAACGGTTTCGGGTAAATGTTGGTTTATTTCTATGATGCATGTTATTCACCCGAATGCTCCAGTGCTTCTGGCCTGTCTTCAGCATTGGTGTGGCGCCGCATGCACATGAGCACGATGGATGCTTGGAGCTTCATAAACGCCTTTTTAACCCATATGTTCTGTTGGGATTCTCTTTAATGCTGTGTACTGATTAATGTGTAAAAATGATTCAAAATGAACCTTTTAGCTGCTCCTCTGACCTGTTTTGACAGGTGTTAATGGAGCTGTTATGTCACAGCATTGGCATAGACTTGAGAAATGGTGCAAAACACACTGTGCAAGGTTTATAGTTCTGGAAAATGCACGGAAATGAATAAAATCATAAAAAGTCATGGACATTTCTATAGTGAATATATACACTGCCGTCAGTGAGAGTGTTTTTGAAAGTCTCTTCTGCTCACCAAGTCTGCATTTATTTTTATCAAAAATACTGTAAAAATTGCAAAATATTTTTACAAGTTGAAATAACGGACTTTTATTGTAACATATTGTAAAATATAATTTATTCCTGTGATGTGCAGCTGTATTTTCAGCATCATTACTCCAGTCTTCAGTGTCACATGATCTTCAGAAATCATTCTAATATGCTGATTTGCAGCTCAAGAAAACAGTTGTGCTGATGAATATTGTTGAGGAAACTGATACATTTTATTTTTCAGGATTCTTTGATGAATGGAAAGTTCAAAAGAACAGCATCTATTTGAAATGTAATCTTTTGTAACATTATAAATGTCTTTACTGTCACTTTTGATCAATTTTTGACCGTGTTCGAGGTGTTGCGGGTTTTTCCTCGTCGCGTTCGGGTGGAGTCGAGCCGTATTCTGAAGTCTGAGCTGTGACACACTTCAGGTGGGTGTTGACTTCAGCAGCAGGTATTTGTGCGAATTGCCTTAAATCGCGTTCCCTGTTCTATTGCATCAGAACGTTTTTGCAACATTGTAACAAATTCCAGCGTTCCGGAAGCGGCTTCACGGGTGTCGGATGCGCTTGTTGTGTTACAGTCGAATTTAAAGGCGCTTGTGCTGTAGATCCAGTCTGAAGGGACGCGGGGTGATGGATTGATCCCGCAGGTTTTTGGGGAATGATGCTGGAAGCTTGGGCGTTTGATTCCGCCTTTAAATCGAAACGCTCGGCTGTGAGGATCGTAAAGATCCAGATGAGCGAAGCGTTCTCATTCTCGAAATGGCCTTGAATGAACGGATGGAGGAATAATAATCACGACCCTCGGTTTTTTTTGCTGATTCTAGATTTTGAGCACATGTCGCCTACAAATAATGAGCATTAAATATGAAAGCTAAAACGGTTTCGGGTAAATGTTGGTTTATTTCTATGATGCATGTTATTCACCCGAATGCTCCAGTGCTTCTGGCCTGTCTTCAGCATTGGTGTGGCGCCGCATGCACATGAGCACGATGGATGCTTGGAGCTTCATAAACGCCTTTTTAACCCATATGTTCTGTTGGGATTCTCTTTAATGCTGTGTACTGATTAATGTGTAAAAATGATTCAAAATGAACCTTTTAGCTGCTCCTCTGACCTGTTTTGACAGGTGTTAATGGAGCTGTTATGTCACAGCATTGGCATAGACTTGAGAAATGGTGCAAAACACACTGTGCAAGGTTTATAGTTCTGGAAAATGCACGGAAATGAATAAAATCATAAAAAGTCATGGACATTTCTATAGTGAATATATACACTGCCGTCAGTGAGAGTGTTTTTGAAAGTCTCTTCTGCTCACCAAGTCTGCATTTATTTTTATCAAAAATACTGTAAAAATTGCAAAATATTTTTACAAGTTGAAATAACGGACTTTTATTGTAACATATTGTAAAATATAATTTATTCCTGTGATGTGCAGCTGTATTTTCAGCATCATTACTCCAGTCTTCAGTGTCACATGATCTTCAGAAATCATTCTAATATGCTGATTTGCAGCTCAAGAAAACAGTTGTGCTGATGAATATTGTTGAGGAAACTGATACATTTTATTTTTCAGGATTCTTTGATGAATGGAAAGTTCAAAAGAACAGCATCTATTTGAAATGTAATCTTTTGTAACATTATAAATGTCTTTACTGTCACTTTTGATCAATTTTGATATCTTCAAAATTCTATTTGAATTTATTTATTTAATTGACTTTTAGTACTTTGATATATACATACCATGGTACTGAATGATTACGGTCTTCATATACAGTGGTATTTACTTGATACGCCAAGGTACTCATAAGAATACAATGGGACTACACTGGTATACCATAGAGTATTTTGTGTAATTTTGTTGAGATCGTCTGGAGTCAGTGCTGGTTGTGAAGTCAGATGTGCTGTAATAATACAGAAGTAGGAGCGTGTTGGTTTCCTGAGCTCACAGACTCTCGGTGTCTCATCTGGTGTGTGTTTTGTGTGCAGGACTCAATCATGAAGGACGGAATGGCTAATAACAGCACCGCCAGCATCTCTCAGGCCCGGAAAGCCGTGGAGCAGCTGAAGATGGAGGCCTGCATGGACAGGATAAAGGTCTGTGTGCGTTTCTCTGTGTTTTAAACGTCTCAATCTCGTGAAAATTTCAAAATCAACCATTTACTTCACTAGTATGGCCACAAGAAAAACATGTGATTTTTATCACAAGTACAACTAAAGAATCTTTTATAGTTTCCTTTTGTATGGAACAGTTTTACCTGAATTTAAACAAATGTTTGATTAATTTCTGTCCCGAAATAGCCTTTGAAGCTGGTATGGCAATAAAATACAAATAGTTGTGAATGATTAATCAGTACACAGTTTTCATTCTTTCATTCATTCATTCACTCACTCATTTATTGAAGCTGGTATGGCAATAAAATACAAACATTTGTGAATGATTAATCAGTACACAGTTTTCATTCTTTCATTCATTCATTCACTCACTCATTTATTGAAGCTGGTATGGCAATAAAATACAAACATTTGTGAATGATTAATCAGTACACAGTTTTCATTCATTCATTCATTCATTCATTCACTCACTCATTTACTGAAGCTGGCATGGCAATAAAATACAAATAGTTTCCGTACACCGTTTTCATTCTTTCATTCATTCACTCACTCATTTACTGAAGCTGGTATGGCAATAAAATACAAATAGTTGTGAATGATTAATCAGTACACAGTTTTCATTCATTCATTCATTCATTCATTGAAGCTGGTATGGCAATAAACACAAATATAAACAATTGTAAATGATTAATCAGTGCACAATTGTTATTTGTTTATTTCTATTTATATATTTATTTATTTATTGAAGCCACTATGCAATAAACTCAAATAACTCTGAATGATTAATCAGTGCACAATTGTTATTTATTTATTGAAGTTTGTATGCCAATAAACTCAAATACAAAGAATTGTGAATGATTAATCAGTGCACAGTTATTATTTATTTATTTATTTATTTATTTTATTTTATTGTTTGCAAAGATGAGATTGTAAAAGTATTGTATACAATTAATTGAAGTATTATTGTTATGATTATTTTAAATTGTATTGCTCTTTAGTTCGCCATGAATATACTGTAGCCTTTGATGCTGATATGGCATTAAATAATAGATAAATTAATTAATCTGTGCATGTTACTACAAAGAAAAAATGCATACAGATGCATTAAAACAACAACATGACTTTCCTTTTTATCTGATGTCGCTGAAGCCCTTGATGGATATATTTTTTTTTCTTGTTGAATATCCTGTTTCACTTAAACGTACCTCTGACTAGGGAAGTAAAAACACTTCATGTTTCATGTTGACTGTCATTTTTTTACTGTTATATGGCCACTTAGTCCCGCCCCCAAACTCACGTGATTGGTTGAGTCAGTGGTTGACAAGTCAAACAAACAGATCAACTATTTTAACCCATCTAGTGTCTCTTCATTAACCCTCTAAAACAATTATGTTATGGAGATTTATAAAAATCAATAAATCAATGGCCTGCTTACTGTAAATCATACTTCATATGCCATCATGTATAACGTGTGATGATGACAGCAGCATTAGGAGATGTTTGCTGTGATTTTGTTTCGTTATCTGCTCTAATGTGCCCAGAAGACTAAGTGAGCGTTTGAAGGAAGCTTAATGTGGCTATTAGCTGTAGTTAAGTGCGGTCTGGCTGAGCGTTTAGCCTGTAAACCCGAGGGAAGGAGAGACGGAGCGAGTGTTTAGAGGAGCATGGGCTCAGCTGTGGCCTTTAGCTGCGAAGAAAGATGGATTTGGACTATTCTTCAGAGGTTTCTCATCTGTCTGCTTCAGCATCCTCCTGCAGATGGCAGATATATTCTGACTGACATCAAATATGACCTCTGCTTTTAACCACTGGGAAATATTTTGGGAAGCAATCTATAGGTAGACTGATTCTTTATTGACATAATTTGATGTGTGCATATAGGGTGTGCATATACATGCATATAACATTTCTAAACAATTGATTATATCTAAAATACATTAGAAGTAAAGCAGGTTGTGATATATGTTTGTTTATTTATTTAGTTAGCTAGACTTAACTTGCATTGACGAATCATTCACAATAAGACCAGGCAAATGAATTAAGAAAGTAAATAGAGTTCATTTTGATTCATGTGATTGGAAGTTGTAAATAAGTGTCAGGATTGTGTGAATGGTCTTATTCTTTCTCATGTCGTAAATTAACATTACAGATTCCCACAGTAATCCGTAGAAAGTTTCTCGTCATCTGACTGCTGTGAGGCGTCTCATGTGCTCGTGTCTCGCGGCGTCTCGTCCTGAAGCTCCTTTATGTCTCACTCAACGACACAAAGGTTGTTTTATCGCAGAGCAGAAAGCACAGGATTAAATGGGATTGTGGGAAGTGAGCTACAGCGGTTTTTATGAACTGTCAGTGATGCCAGACTCCTAAACAGCAGCAGTGAAAGACAAAGAAAGAAAGTTCAAGAGAAAGATGCGGTTCTCTTAATCATATTAAGATGTTTCTGTGCGGACGAGCCCATCAGAAGGGCGAGAGCGAGTGGCCGGTTTGATTGGAGGCTCGTCGCGTTCATTAATTTCTCAATCACAGTGGAATGTGATATGTGCTAATTAGTGAGGCTCGTTCATCAGCGGCTGGTGTGTCTGTAATTACAGACTCAACACTAAACCCACAGCTCATGGGTCCTCCTCTGTGAATACTGTAATAGTCCATTAGGGCTCAACGTGCCACTTTTACTGCTGTAAATTTACATGCTTTACCATGAAACGTACAGGAACAAATAACACTTTAAATCATGTAAACCGTTTTGAATGATTAATATTTTGTAATGTTTTTGAAAGGTCTCTTCTGCTCATCAAGGCTGCATTTATTTGATTAAAAATACAGTAGAAAATTGTGAAATATTATTACAATCTAAAATAACAGTTTTCTATGTGAATATATAGTAAAATATAATTTATTCCCGTGATGCGCAGCTGTATTTTCAGCATCATTACTCCAGTCTTCAGTGTCACATGATCTTCAGAAATCATTCTAATATGCTGATTTGCTGCTCAAGAAACATTTCTGATTATTATCAATGTTGAAAACAGTTGTGCTGCACAATATTTCAGTGGAAACTGTGATACACTACCATTAAAAAGTTTTAAGAAAAAAATACTATTATTCAACTGGAGTGCATTAAATCGATCAAAAGTGACAGTAAAGACGTTTATGATACAAAAGATTTCTATTTCAAATAAATGCTGTTCTTTTGAACTTTGTATTCATTAAAGAATGGTGTAAAAATTTATCACTTTTTTCATAAAAATATTAAGCAGCAAAAACTGTTTTCAGCATTGATAATAATAAAAACCATTATTAATAATTGAGCACTAATAATAACTGATAATAACTGAGCACCAAATCAGCATATTAGAGTATTTTATATATTTTAAAATATATTCAAATAGAAAAGTTATTTTAAGTTTATCTATCTATCTATCTATCTATCTATCTATCTATCTATCTATCTATCTATCTATCTATCTATCTATCTGTCTGTCTGTCTGTCATCTGTCTGTCTGTCTGTCTGTCTGTCTGTCTGTTATCTGTCTGTCTGTCTGTTATCTATCTATCTGTCTGTCATCTATCTGTCTGTCTGTCTGTCTGCATCTATCTATCGACTATCTATCTTCTGTCTATCTATCTATCCATCTGTCTGTCTGTCTATAAATCTATTGTCGATCTGTCTATCTATCCTTCTGTCTGTCATCTATCTATCTATCTATCTATCTGTCTGTCTATCTATCTATCTATCTATCTATCTATCTATCTAT
>NW_015540944.1:397505-399823 GCF_001515605.1 Sinocyclocheilus anshuiensis
ATCTATCTGTCTGTCTGTCATCTATCTGTCTGTCTGTTATCTGTCTATCTGTCTGTCTGTCTTTATCTATCTGTCTGTCTGTCTTTATCTTTATCTGTATGTCTGTCTGTCTGTCTTTGTCTATCTGTCTGTCTGTCTGTCTATCTATCTATCTGTCCGTCCATCCATCCATCCATCTATCCATCTATCTATCACTCGTTTATTTCAAGAAATTATCATGGTGCATCTCCAAGAACATAGTAATACTGTGGTATATTTTGGTTCTTTCATGTAAGGGTTCCAGTGCGTGAGAAGATGGGAAATGTAGTTTGTTTGTTCAGCGTGATGTTTGTGTGTTTGTGACTTTTGTTCCATCTGGCTGTGAGTGTCACACACACCACTGAAGCTGATGATTCCCGTCCGACAGCTGCGTCTCTCTCATCATCAGCTCTCAGACTCTTTACTGGACCACACACGCTCGTGCTCCTCTGACAAACAACACAATATGAGCTGTTCATAAATTATATACCACTGACTGCATCATTCTGAACAAACAGGTTTGTTGGCCAAGTTATAGGTTCATGTCAGGTTTGACAACGTTTCAGTTGAACTGACCTTCAAAGAGCCAAAAGAACCATAAAATAGTCTTGCCATTAGTGGCGTCGCTAGACTTACTTGTATTGAAAATATTATTCTAAGTAATATCAAATATGACTTATATTACTCATATTATTCTTGTATTACTGATAAATTACCTTATACTGACCTAATAATTTAATCAGCTGTTTAGAATCAGAACTAGTGATTCCAGATTCACTCTTTTGAATCGATACTTTGTATCAGTCAAACGGGTCTGAACTGGTTCGCGATTCAGTTTGATTCATTCGGACAGTTCACTTCGTTCTTAAATGAATCGATTTTCGTTTGAACGAATCGATTGAATGAATGATTCCGTGACAAAGACAGTGATTTGCTGCCACCTACTGGCGGTTTCAGTTTCATTTTTAAAGTATAAATTGAGTTATTTAAATCCTTTAATATTTCTATATTCAAAACTTTATATTTAAAACATTCATCTCATAACATTGTTGTTATGAATTTAAATACATTCACCTCTGAGTCTCGTTACACAGTCTGTAAATATTCCTTCATTTGTGTTCTTCTGTGCACTTCCCAGTGAAAAGATCAATTGTTGATGCTGATTTCATTTGACTGGTAACTTATTCTTCCTGATTGTATCTTATTATTTTCATTGAAATTATTGTTGAATTACAATTTTTGATAAAAGTTTATGAATAAATTTTTTTGACCCAAAAGACACCCAGAAGGTGTTCCTAATTTTTATTTTTTTTTTTTAAGTAGAAGCACAAGAGCTCCTAAAAAGAAATGTAAGCATTGAGTCCTGAAGAATGTAATGTTAGCTTTTAAAAACTAATTGCAAATGTTTATGCAAAGTGTAAACTATTAGATATAATCTACAAATGATGCAATACTGTACCTCTAATAAATAAGAAGTGTTTTGCAGGCTTAGCTAATCAGGCCAATTAGAGACAATTACTAATCATTCTAATTTTTATTAAATCATTCTTTCGTTTCACTAATCAATCTTTTTATTATTATTATTATTATTAAACACAAGGGGTCATTAATGATGCTTACATTAAAACATGAGCAAATTCACACACAACATATCTTTAATTTGGCCAGAATTGCAGGGTGCCTGTCTTGATAGCCAAGAAGGTTTAGAGAAAATATGAAATAAGTTTAATGTTATTATAGATTATGAAGGGATTTATAATTAAATGCATCCGAAAGGTCATCTAAAATGACCCCCGTCGTCCCTTTCCAAGCTCCAGTTAATTTTGGCCATTTACACCACTGTCTATAACACGTCATTTACTTTCATGTTTCTCCTTCGTTTTGATTTTAAGTAAAAAAAATGTAATTCAAAATTTGAGCTTTTTGCTTTTTGTAGGAAAAAAAAAAAAAAATCCCATATCACCACCTAAACAGCAGTAGGGTTGCAAAGGGGTGGAAAATTTCCGGAAAATTTCCAAAAATCCCTGGAATATTCCAAAAAAACAAAAAAAATCTTGGAAATTTTCCACCTTTTTGCAACCGTAAACAGCAGTATTACCGGTATAGGTGGATAGCAACCAGCAAATTAGATAAAAATTACTTATTTAATAACTTTCTAATTATTTTTAATGTCTGTTGGAAGTATTTCATAATGTCTTTTTAAAAGAAAAATTTAAGTTTTGTTTTTTAATATATATATATATATATATATATATATATATATATATATATATTTATTTATTTATTTATTTTTTTTTACA
>NW_015540945.1:0-1463 GCF_001515605.1 Sinocyclocheilus anshuiensis
CAATAATGCAAAATGACAATAGTAAACACTAATTTTTCAGTTTATATATTCTAACACTATATATATTCTGTATATACTATATTCAGCTTTCACTTTTAAAGTTTAAGTTTTAGTTATTATAATTATGTTGTGTCTCTGTCATTTTTAGTTTTTCTTAAACATGTCTTCATAGTATTTATTACTTTTGATTTAATTATTTGTTTATTTGGTATATCCGTTTTAGTATTTCTAGTGAAATTAAATGAAAATGAGAAATGTTTTTTGGCAAATAGCAGAAATAAAATTTTTTTTTTTTTTTTCAATTTTGTTTTATTTCAGTAAACATTTATTTTAATTAACAAAGCATTATGCAATAATTTTAAAATGCAATAATTTTGAGGTAAAAAATATTACAATGTGAAACACAACAAAGCTGCGCCTCACCTGATGCTGTCAATACATTGTATTTCTCTTAAAATGCTGGATAATTTACAGATTTGCTTGAAATTACTAAAAAAAAAAAAAAACTGTCTAATTTGATTGGATCATTTTATGTTTATGGACAAAATATGTGTTTTTAAAGATTTTTTTTTTCTTCTTTTCTCACATCTAATCTACACAGTCTATGCTATTATGATCTATAAATGTGATCAATTATATTAATAAAAAAAAAATCAATATAAAACGCGGTTCACAACCCATTTTACATCCAGAATCTGCTGTATTTCCAAGTAAAACGTTCTTTAATGAGACAAAAAAGAGTGAAACGTTTAACCTTAAAGAACTGATTGGTCTCTAAATGACAGGTGGTTGTACAATAAAAAAGGCTTAGAAATCTATTTTTTTCCTCAGAATAATGCCAGTTCCCCTTCAGGAACTCGAGCTGCGTCGAAGTCGCTTTGGGAACGCCCTTGCGTGACCGCGTTCCGAAGCACGTGTCAAATCAGTCCAATGGAGTAGCGAGACGTCACGAGCGGGGTGACGTAAGCACCAGAAAGTATAAAAGCACATCCGGCAGAGCGCAAACCAGCTTCTGCACTTCAGTAGCGCTCTGTGTATGTGTCTGTCTATTTACTGTTGTCTGTCCGCACAAGCATATATAAAAAACAATCATGAAAAAGTCTATGGCGAGCGAACGGCATTACAAACGCTGTGTTCCTCCCTGCCCACGATATCTGGCGGCGGGGGATACACACGATTTGTGTGTCATTTGTTTGGGAGCGGAGCATGCACGGTCAGCTTTCGAGGAGCTGATTGTCATCACTGCGAGTTACTCTCGCTGCGTATGCTCCGCTCTCGCCTGGCTGTGTTTGATGAGAGCGGCCAGGCTCGCGATCCCGCTGGCAGCGGTCCCGCTGTTGCCGAGGCACGGCGTAGACTGTTGTTGTGGGGATCGTGGGTGGATTTAGCGGAGGGATCCGAGACGGGCTCGTCCTTTTCTCGGTCCTCACCCGCTAGATCCGCGGCTCTCTCTCTCAGTGTTC
>NW_015540945.1:4413-8096 GCF_001515605.1 Sinocyclocheilus anshuiensis
GTGCCCACTTCTTCACCAGGGCCCATAGTACTTCAGGCATTCTGTCCTCCTCCGTTCCAGGAAGTAGGCCAAGAAAGGCTTAATCTGCTCTGTCCAGTTCGAGCACTGGATGCTTACGCACACAGAGCTGCCCCGTGGCGTAAGGCAGATCAGCTGTTTGTTTGTTTTGGTCCGCCAAAGAAAGGATCTCCGGCGACCAAGCAGACTATGAGTAGGTGGGTGGTCGAGGCCATCTCACTAGCCTACGAGTCCTCTGGCCTCCCGTCACCTATGGGGGTCAGAGCGCACTCGACCAGGAGTATGGCGGCCTCCAAGGCTTTCAACTTGGGTGTGGCCTTGCAGGACATTTGTGCTGCGGCGGGCTGGTCCTCTCCGCACACTTTTGTCTGTTTTTACAGCCTAGACCTGGCATCTACCCCAGGTTCCCAAGTTCTCTCTTCGTGATGTGCTCGCAAGATACACACACAGGCAAGGACTTGGTAGTATGGTGCAGTGGGTATTCTCGTTCCCAAAGCGACTTTGACGCAGCTCGAGTTCCTGAAGGGGAACGTCTCTAGGTTACGTATGTAACCATGGTTCCCCGAGGGAGCGAGACGCTGCGTCTCTTTGCCATACTCCCTGCATCCCTCCAGGCGCTACTTCATCGAAGCTGGTTTGCGCTCTGCCGGATGCGCTTTTATACTTTCTGGTGCTTACGTCACCCCGCTCGTGACGTCTCGCTACTCCATTGGACTGATTTGACACGTGCTTCAGAACGCGGTCACGCAAGGGCGTTCCCAAAGCGACTTCGACGCAGCGTCTCGTTCCCTCAGGGAACCATGGTTACATACGTAACCTAGAGACGTTTTTCTACTCATCTTACCCAGTAGATGCCTGATGAGTCCTCTAGAGAGCGCCGTGTCTGATCTTGTGCTGCTTGAACTCGACTATGTAAAGCTGTTCTCAGTCCTGTTAATGACCTGTTCCAAATGTTCTGTATGTTTTATGGTCTTATTTCTGTGACTTAAAAATGTTAGTTTTTCACTATCCACACATAAACGTTGTTCTCTCAACAACACAAACACGTACATTCATGCTGTTCACATATTATACTGTAGCCCAGTTTGTGCTTATAACAGTGTAATCAGACTTTAGACATGAATATGTTTTTAAGATACTGAAAAAAAACCCACAAATGGCAGGGTGTCAAAACTACTCCAGAGCCCCAAAACCTCATCAGACCACAGAGGGTTAAATCCAGACTCTTTATTATCCAGCTGGTTGTTCGGTGAGAGGAAGACACTTGGTTGAACACATGTTCAAGTGATTTTGCTATGAATGGGAGGAGAGAGATGGGCCTGTAGCTCTCAACGAGTGAGGAGTTTAATGTAGGTTTTTTAAGCAGTGGGGTTACAAAAATGCCTGTGAGAAGAGATGTGTTGTCATGAGAGTGAAGACATACTGTAAGTCCAGGGGAAATAGCTTGCAGGAGATGTGAGGGGATTGGGTCTAAAGAGCAGGTGGCAGGGTGGCTGGAGAGAATACGTTTAGAGACAACTTCTTCTGTAAGATGCGTTCACGACCTCAAGGTTGGATTATTGTAATGCTTTATTGGGTGGTTGACCTGTGCACTTCATAAACAAACTCCAGCTGGTTCAAAATGCAGCAGCTAGAGTTCTTACTAGAACCAGGAAGTATGACCATATTAGCCCGTTCTGTCAACACTGCACTGGCTCCCTATTAAACATCGTATAGATTTTAAAATCTTGCTTATTACCTAAAAGGCCCTGAATGGTTTAGCTCCTCAGTATGTGAGTGAGCTCTTATCACATTATAGTCCTTCACAACCACTATGATCTCAAAACTCTGGCCATTTGATAATACCTAGAATATCAAAATCAACTGCGGGCGGCAGATCCATTTCCTATTTAGCGCCCAAACTCTGGAATAACCTACCTAACATTGTTTGGGAGGCAGACACACTCTGTCAGTTTAAATCTAGATTAAAGACCCATCTCTTTAACCTGGCTTACACATAACACACTAACACATTTCTAATATTCAGATCTGTTAAAGGATTCTTAGGCTCCATTAATTAGGTCAACCGGAACCGGGAACACTTCCCATAACACCCGATGTACTTGTTACATCGTAAGGGACCGAGAGATGACCTCTATATGAATGTCAGCAGAGACCAGGACAACTAGATGAGTCCCAGAGACAGATCCCCTCCGAAGACCTCATCACCTAGACGGCTATCGGGACAAGACCACAGGAACCAGATGAGTCCTCTGCACAATCTGACTTTGCTGCAGCCTAGAATTAAACTGCTGGTCTCATCTGACCAGAGGAGAACGACACACTATTTTGACACACTATTTCACTTTTTTAATACTGTAAAGCTGCTTTGACACAATTGCCGCTGTAAAAAGCGCTATATAAATAATGGTGACTTGACTTGGCTTGACTTGAGAGGAGGCGAGAAGAAGGTCAGCTGGGTGAGTGTTTGATGTGAGTTCCCTGGAGAGTGGAGCCGAAAACTGACTGCTGATTCATGTGGTTTTGTTAGTGAAGTAATTAGCAAAATCGATTGCAGTTAAAGAGGTGGTGGGAGATGGCAGAGGGGGACAAAGGAGAGTATTAATAATAATAATAATTCATTACATTTATATAGCGCTTTTCTAGGCACTCAAAGCGCTTTACATTGTCAGGGGGCCCTGCTTAGCTTCAGTGGGCAACCAGTCTTGGGCTACAGGGTGATATGGCTGCCGGTATTGTATGTTTTGAAGAGCTTGAGTTCGTCTGATGCACTGTTGATCTTGTTTGGGAAGAAGGTAGTTTTGGCAGCGTGGAAAACAAGGATAGCAGTGACTGATACCTGCTGAGATCAGCAGAGTCTTTTGATTTGCGCCATTTTCTCTCAGCTGCCCTGAGTTTAGTCCAGGGATCCTCAAATCTGGCTTGCGAGATCCACTTTCCTGCAGAGTTTAGCTCTAACCCTAACCAAACAAACCTGACGTTAATCAGTGCCTTCAGGATCATTAGAAATTCACAGGTAGGTGAGTTTGATTAGAGTTGGAGCTAAACTCTTCAGGAAAGTGGATCTCGCGAGTCAGATTTGAGGATCCCTGATTTAGTCCGATGCTCGCAGAGGACATTGATTAACCAGGGATTGGAAGGAGTAGCACGTGCTGGTCTGGAGGAAATAGGGCCGATATTGTCTAGGCAGCTAGTTAGGGTAGAAAATAACCAGGGTTTGAAATTAACACCCGCCAAATGCGGATAAAAATCAGCTGTGGCGGGTAATGCTCTCAAATCACTAGCCAATTTGGCGGGTTTCTTTTCGTAAGTTATGTTCACTCATTAATTTCTTGTGGAAGTTCATGCAAGCCAAATCTGCGCAGGTTTAGCTCCAATACTGAACTCGTGAGACATCATGACATTATCGAGTATATTGCAAAAACCAAACAAAACACACCTACAGAGGCACGTATACGCGACAAGATGAAGTCTGGTTAGACCAACACAGGCTTTAGTGCGCGTGCGCAAGACAACATATTGGCTGTTTTTGCGCTATTTCTGCGCTATTTCACCGACAAAAAACATTCCAAACACAGCCAAAGTACAGTACTGTTTTGCGTCTCTGAGCAACATGACGTTGTTTCATTCCTGAATGAATCAACCGTTTAAATGATTCAGTTCAA
>NW_015540945.1:8106-9391 GCF_001515605.1 Sinocyclocheilus anshuiensis
CCATGTCCCTCTAAGCTGCATTAACATGTGTAAATACATCTAAATGCCACTTCATATGCAACTTCTGCAAAGATGAATTTTATTGATACTGATTTCATTTGTTCAGTAACAGCCTAAATGTATTATTATTATTATTGACTGATTAAATGTAAGAATTTGACTCAAAAGATAATGTACACTTTTAGAATAGAAGGTAAAAATAAATGTAAACTTATTGGAAAAGATTAATTTCTCTCACTGCTGTGAACTGATCACCACACACAATATGAAGAATATCAAAAACTTTAGGAGTTAGCTGTCCACGGTAGCCCTTAAGATATCAGCACAATAACACACTCAGCAAAATATCGTCTAATTATCTTTATCAATAAAATCGCAGAAAATATTGAGATAATTATGTTTTGTCAATAGGGCACAATTGCAACGGTCGCTTTGTCAAGCCCAGCAGTGTAGACAGCCTCAAACTGTTGGTTTATTTCTGTCTTCTTTTTTTTGGCTGGTAGAAGTTATGAATGGCCAGTAACTTAAAAATTTAGTAGCCAAATTGGCTGGTGAGTGAAAAAGTTAATTTCAATCCCTGAAAATAACGTATCTGTGGCACAATTCATATCTTATGATGAGAAGTGTGTGGCTACTTTGGCTCATTTCCAGTCAGAGTGGGACTGTACGGCGTCTGAAAGTGAGTTTTGAATTAACTTGTAGATCTCTGCTGCTCAAGCTTGAACTGTTTCAGACGATTCAGTCTGATTTGGTGAACTTTTGATGATTAGGATGATTAATCGTCACCAATAGTTGATTGCTGGAACCAGTGTTCGAAGTATACCGTGGACTTTGGGGGAGCCCACTTTTTGTTATAACGGGGTGTTTGTGCGCTTGCTCGTGGGGCTTACAATGACTTACAATGATACATAACAGCTACAAGTGTATGCACTACTTGCTTTATGCAAGCACTATATAGGATAAATCACTATACAGGATTTACCCTATTATACTTTATCGACACGAATTGATAGGTGAAACAACAGTCAATAAACAAAGCATCCGGCTGTCTTTGAGTTCACATGAATAACGGTTAAAGTTACTCGTCGTCAGGCTACAGAAGAATACCATAATTCCTCCGTTCAATTAGGCCTAAGACATCGCAGACCTATAACACCCCAGCCACAACACATAATTGCGAATAACATGCCTTACCTTAACACAGAATCGACCACAGAGTCCAACGTTTATATTTTTTCTACGAATCTTTGAGTTATCATGTACTAAACATGAGTGGAATTTGCAC
>NW_015540945.1:10838-11722 GCF_001515605.1 Sinocyclocheilus anshuiensis
TTCTGCTAGTGCTCGCCATAATAATAGGATAGAGATCGCTCTTACCACATTCAAATGCACGCTTCAAACAAAACAGTCAGTGAAGACGAAGAAGAGAATTACATGTTCTCCCGGCGCCTATTTATACTAATAGTCGCACTGGTAGTGACGTCATGGGCTGTCGCCGGCCAACGTGTTGTTGGTGTTTTTTCAATGTATGCTTCAGACACGGGTCACGATGAGGCATTCCCCATAGTGACCCCTAGAGGACGCAGTTCAAAGTTCCCTTGAAAGGGAATCCATGCCGATAGTTTTTCTGGGTTGTGTCTGTTGCTGGAGCAGCTGAGAAGGGTCTGCTCTCGTTACACAGTGCGAGAGCAGCCTCTAGAGGTGGAAATCACTGACAGCACTGTTGTTTGTTTTGACATGTGAGGCTGCACACTGCACAGTGCAGGGGCCCGTTCTTCGCACGTCGCTAACTCAGTTAGCTGGATTTGATTGTTGATGATTTGGCGTGATCTTGGATTGGTTGGTTCTTCGAAGCTCATCCCGGAATTTCATGTAAACAGGATTAGATTGCATCTTTTTAAGCAGAACTGAACTGAACTTAAAATCTGTCCCAGCCACCTCTACTTTATTAGAAGAGTACCCTACTGATCCAGGGACAGTCATTTACAATAATAATAATTAATGTTTATGTTGTGTAGTCATCGTCTATAACACTATAGACACAGCAGGTTTACTCATTGAAAATTTTATTTGTGATGAAATAATTACTTTATAATTGTATTGGAGTCTTACACACATGCTATACAGATAATGTAGAGTCGTGCAATAATTTGAGTGGTGACAGATATTATGGGAGTGGCTTGATGGAGCGCAGGAGATGCAGATAACATGATCTT
>NW_015540945.1:12040-12413 GCF_001515605.1 Sinocyclocheilus anshuiensis
TTATAAAAGTCCAGAAATTTGTCAAGTTTTTCGTCAGGTGTCTTTTTTAATTATATGATGTCATTACATTGCTGTTCTGCCGCCAGCCAATCACTGAATTTCTGATCGTGGTTTCGAGTATCGGTACATAGCCCCTTTTAAACCAACCCATGAACGCGCAGTTATCTCAGATAACTCAATTCAGCCATACTAATCATCAACAACAGCTGCGTTCGAAGAACAAAATTAACCAGATCCTGATTAGCGTGACGATATCATCTTGGATGTGACATTTTATCTCGGATTTAATAAGCGACGTACAAAGAATGGGCCCCTGGAAATGAATGGGCCGCGTAGCTCTTACCGTACAGGATTTTAGAAAAGTGGGCAAAGC
>NW_015540945.1:12561-21060 GCF_001515605.1 Sinocyclocheilus anshuiensis
TGTCATCAGATGTTAAACAACGTCAACACGGATGCACACATCCTTAAACGCTTTGCTAGTGCTCGCCATAATGAGATGAATAGAGATCGCTCTTACCACAGAAATGCACGCTTCAAACAAAACAGTCAATGAAGACGAAGAAGAGAATGATGTGTGCTCCCGGCACCTATTTATACTATAGTCGCACCGGTAGTGACGTCATGGCTGTCGCCGGCCAACGAGTTTTTTCAATGTATGCTTCAGACACGGGTCACGACGAGGCGTTCCCCATAGCGACCCCTAGAGGACGCAGTTCGAAGTTCCCATGAAAGGGAACTTCATTTAGCCCCTTCATTCAAGTGTTCTATTTACAGGCACATTACAACAGGTAATAATGTTGTAAATAATGCTCAGTTTCTTGCACAGACCAATCGTTTCATTTCACAAAACCTCATAAATGTTGTGTTGTCTGATATGCGTAAACATTTATTCTTGCACACTGCATTCTCTATTTTTATAAGCAGTAGTTTTTGCTGCTCAGCAAACACATCAAATAACCCAGCCTACTGTGAAAAATTTCCATCCTGACCACAATGATTTCCATCCTGACCTTCACAAGGACACTTTATTCAAAGACAAGAAGCAAATAATCTCCAATTGAGCCAAACCAGGGGAGATAGGGAAATCAGTAAATCCAGAACATACTGAAAAAACTACATTATTCTGACATTATCTGTAATGATGGTTATCTGATTATGCAACACAAATTTTAATATCTATAGCTAGGGATGGGTATCATTTACATTTTGTCGATACCGGTACTTATCGATACTGTTATCGATACTACGCTCTATAATTTGTTGCAAAAAGAAATTATGTTAAAAGATGTTGAAAATTTCAAGTTATTTCATTACTGCTGAACTTGAGTACTGCAGTTTACAAATGCCTCTAAGCAAACAGAAAAAGGCACATAAAGCACTTTTCTCCCTCAGCATACCACACAGCACAACATATTTGAACATCTTGTGCATAGGAGCACAAGGAGCACAACAAGTTCAAGTTTCAAAGTTTAATTTACTTATGTAGCACAATTAAAAACAGCAGCAGCTGAAGCAGCTGACTTATAACATCAGATAAAATAAGAAGTCACTGGACATCAAAAATAAAATCACGACTACGAACAAAGCCACATTATAGCAACATTTAAAAGTTAAAACAAAATGTAGTAAAAAGTAAAAACCAAAATTAACAAGAATCAAATACCAAAGTAGATCATCAAGGGACATTGAAAGTGATAGAAAAGTAGTACATTTAGAGTAAAGATTTGAAAATCTAAAAGGAAAAGGAGGAATTTGTGCTTTGCATTTCACCCATCCAAGTGCACACACACAGCAGTGAGAAGTGAACAAACACACACCCACACCCACACACACACACACTGTGAACACAGACCCGGAGCAGTGGGCAGCCAATGCTGTGGCACCCGGGGAGCAGTTGGGGGTTTGGTGCCTTGCTCAAGGGTCTCACCTCAGTCATGGTATTGAGGATGGAAGAGGGCACTGGTCATTTAGTCCCCCCACCTACAATCCCTGCCAGACCTGAGACTCGAACCTGCAACTTTGTGTTACATGTCCGAATCTCTAACCATTAGGCCATGACTGTAAAACAGGTAAAGACTGTAATATGCAAGACTGTAAAGCAGGACTGTAAGGACTAAAGCAGGTGAGGATCTAATATGAACTGGTAAAATGTTCCAGATTTTAGGGCCCAAAACAGCACAGGCAAGTTCACCCCTTTGTTTTAATTTAACTCTGGAAACAGTGTCTACAGCAGTCAGCAGTTTAAGACTAGCAGATCTATAAGTTCAAGAGGGGTTATGTAGAGAAAGCAGTTCAGATAAATATGAGGGAGCTAAGTTGTTTAGAGAGTTTAAAACAAAAACAGGGATTTTAAACTACTCACTAAACCACACAGGCAGCCAATGCTGCGAAGCTAATACAGGAGTGATATGAGTACATTTACGAAGACCCATTAAGAGTTTTGCTGACGCATTTTAGACCAACTGTAGACTGGCAAAATAAGTGGCATTCATTCCACAGTACAATAAGTTACAGTAGTCTAAACTTGATGATATAAAAACATGAATTACTCTTGGAAAGAGAGAAAAGGCTTGATTTTAGAGAGAAGACTGAGATGAAAGAAGCAAGATTTAACTAAAAAATGTACTTGACTATCAAGTTTCAACACAATGTCAAGCAAAACACAGTTTTTAACAAGAATTTTGGCATGGGATGTAGCAAAATGTTCACTGAAATATTTTAAAGGAATGCCACTAGCGGGAACAAATAGTATAATTTCATTAAGATTAAGAAAATTTGATGATATCCAGATTTTTATCTGCTTCATATAAGCCAGCAAAGTGCCAAAGCTGTTGCTATCTGTGCGTTTAAGGAGCAAATAAATCTGGGTATCGTCAGCATAACAGTGAAAAGAGACACCATGCTTCCTAAAGATAGAGCCCAAAGGGAGCATATACAGAGAGAAAAGTGAAGGTGCTAATATCGACCCCTGTGGGACCCCCCAAGGGAGGTTAGCAGCTGGTGACAAGTGGTTGCATAGTTGAACTAAGAGCCTCTGGCCCTTTAAATAAGAACTAAATCAACTTAAAATGGTACCTGTTAAGCCCACATAGTTCTTGAGTCAGGCAATAAGAATATCATGATCAATCATATCAAACACAGCAATAAGATCTAACAGCACCAGTATAACCCTGGTCAGTTACCATATAGATATCATTCAACACATTATATCATTCTTAAACAAAGCCGACTCAGTACTCTGAAATGTTCTGAAACCTGACTAAAACCTTTCATAGATGGAGTTTTTTTAACAGAAAAGAGTTTAATTGATGTTCAACAACTTTTTCTAAAATCTTAGAGAGAAAAGGCCAATTAGAAATAGGCCTATAATTAGCAGGACCAGCAGGGTCAAGATTTGGAGATCAACTGGTATAGTCCCCAAACTAAGTGATTTGTTGACAATAGCCATAAGACTGGGTCCCAAGGCCTTTTTTTTTTTTTTTTTTGGCGTTCCCCATAGCGACCCCTAGAGGACGCAGTTCGAAGTTCCCATGAAAGGGAACTTCATTTAGCCCCTTCATTCAAGTGTTCTATTTACAGGCACATTACAACAGGTAATAATGTTGTAAATAATGCTCAGTTTCTTGCACAGACCAATCGTTTCATTTCACAAAACCTCATAAATGTTGTGTTGTCTGATATGCGTAAACATTTATTCTTGCACACTGCATTCTCTATTTTTATAAGCAGTAGTTTTTGCTGCACAGCAAACACATCAAATAACCCAGCCTACTGTGAAAAATTTCCATCCTGACCACAATGATTTCCATCCTGACCTTCACAAGGACACTTTATTCAAAGACAAGAAGCAAATAATCTCCAATTGAGCCAAACCAGGGGAGATAGGGAAATCAGTAAATCCAGAACATACTGAAAAAACTACATTATTCTGACATTATCTGTAATGATGGTTATCTGATTATGCAACACAAATTTTAATATCTATAGCTAGGGATGGGTATCATTTACATTTTGTCGATACCGGTACTTATCGATACTGTTATCGATACTACGCTCTATAATTTGTTGCAAAAAGAAATTATGTTAAAAGATGTTGAAAATTTCAAGTTATTTCATTACTGCTGAACTTGAGTACTGCAGTTTACAAATGCCTCTAAGCAAACAGAAAAAGGCACATAAAGCACTTTTCTCCCTCAGCATACCACACAGCACAACATATTTGAACATCTTGTGCATAGGAGCACAACAAATGTAATAAGTTCAAGTTTCAAAGTTTAATTTACTTATGTAGCACAATTAAAAACAGCAGCAGCTGACCAATGTGCTTTATAACATCAGATAAAATAAGAAGTCACTGGACATCAAAAATAAAATCACGACTACGAACAAAGCCACATTATAGCAACATTTAAAAGTTAAAACAAAATGTAGTAAAAAGTAAAAACCAAAATTAACAAGAATCAAATACCAAAGTAGATCATCAAGGGACATTGAAAGTGATAGAAAAGTAGTACATTTAGAGTAAAGATTTGAAAATCTAAAAGGAAAAGGAGGAATTTGTGCTTTGCATTTCACCCATCCAAGTGCACACACACAGCAGTGAGAAGTGAACAAACACACACCCACACCCACACACACACACACTGTGAACACAGACCCGGAGCAGTGGGCAGCCAATGCTGTGGCACCCGGGGAGCAGTTGGGGGTTTGGTGCCTTGCTCAAGGGTCTCACCTCAGTCATGGTATTGAGGATGGAAGAGGGCACTGGTCATTTAGTCCCCCCACCTACAATCCCTGCCAGACCTGAGACTCGAACCTGCAACTTTGTGTTACATGTCCGAATCTCTAACCATTAGGCCATGACTGTAAAACAGGTAAAGACTGTAATATGCAAGACTGTAAAGCAGGACTGTAAGGACTAAAGCAGGTGAGGATCTAATATGAACTGGTAAAATGTTCCAGATTTTAGGGCCCAAAACAGCACAGGCAAGTTCACCCCTTTGTTTTAATTTAACTCTGGAAACAGTGTCTACAGCAGTCAGCAGTTTAAGACTAGCAGATCTATAAGTTCAAGAGGGGTTATGTAGAGAAAGCAGTTCAGATAAATATGAGGGAGCTAAGTTGTTTAGAGAGTTTAAAACAAAAACAGGGATTTTAAACTACTCACTAAACCACACAGGCAGCCAATGCTGCGAAGCTAATACAGGAGTGATATGAGTACATTTACGAAGACCCATTAAGAGTTTTGCTGACGCATTTTAGACCAACTGTAGACTGGCAAAATAAGTGGCATTCATTCCACAGTACAATAAGTTACAGTAGTCTAAACTTGATGATATAAAAACATGAATTACTCTTGGAAAGAGAGAAAAGGCTTGATTTTAGAGAGAAGACTGAGATGAAAGAAGCAAGATTTAACTAAAAAATGTACTTGACTATCAAGTTTCAACACAATGTCAAGCAAAACACAGTTTTTAACAAGAATTTTGGCATGGGATGTAGCAAAATGTTCACTGAAATATTTTAAAGGAATGCCACTAGCGGGAACAAATAGTATAATTTCATTAAGATTAAGAAAATTTGATGATATCCAGATTTTTATCTGCTTCATATAAGCCAGCAAAGTGCCAAAGCTGTTGCTATCTGTGCGTTTAAGGAGCAAATAAATCTGGGTATCGTCAGCATAACAGTGAAAAGAGACACCATGCTTCCTAAAGATAGAGCCCAAAGGGAGCATATACAGAGAGAAAAGTGAAGGTGCTAATATCGACCCCTGTGGGACCCCCCAAGGGAGGTTAGCAGCTGGTGACAAGTGGTTGCATAGTTGAACTAAGAGCCTCTGGCCCTTTAAATAAGAACTAAATCAACTTAAAATGGTACCTGTTAAGCCCACATAGTTCTTGAGTCAGGCAATAAGAATATCATGATCAATCATATCAAACACAGCAATAAGATCTAACAGCACCAGTATAACCCTGGTCAGTTACCATATAGATATCATTCAACACATTATATCATTCTTAAACAAAGCCGACTCAGTACTCTGAAATGTTCTGAAACCTGACTAAAACCTTTCATAGATGGAGTTTTTTTAACAGAAAAGAGTTTAATTGATGTTCAACAACTTTTTCTAAAATCTTAGAGAGAAAAGGCCAATTAGAAATAGGCCTATAATTAGCAGGACCAGCAGGGTCAAGATTTGGAGATCAACTGGTATAGTCCCCAAACTAAGTGATTTGTTGACAATAGCCATAAGACTGGGTCCCAAGGCCTTTTTTTTTTTTTTTTTTAATGCACGAAGGAATTATGTCAAATGAGCAAACAGTAGGTTTTAGTTGAGCAAAAATTTATTGTAGAGCAGAAAATGAGATGGGTTCAAAAGCACTCCAAATGGGAGCACACAGAAGAGGTTCAGAGATGTTACAGTCCGTTTTAACAGACTGTGGTCTCTGATCAGCAATCTTCTTAAGAAAAAAACTGAGAAAAATATCAGATGTTAAGGAAGAGGATACTGTGTAACATTTAGCGTGTGGATTGAGAACAGAGTCAATAATGGAAAAAAGAGCCTTAGGCTTATGACAGTTTTGCTTAATAATGTCAGAGAAGTATTCCATTTTAGCAATCTTAGATGCTTTTTGAAAATTAGCCAATGCAGCCTGCAGGACTTCATATTCAACTTGAAGTTGGGTCTTTTCCCATTTTTGTTCTGCTTGTCTACATTTCTGTCGGAGAGGAAGTGTATGGTCATTTAAACATGGCATTGATTTGGCTTTAATTGGTTTAGGTTTCAAAGGAGCAACAGAGTCTAAAATACTAAGACATGTGGAATTAAAAAGAGCAAGATGATCATAGGAATAATAGAGAATTGACCGTTTGCAAAAACCAGGCCACCTTAGTTATTGTGGCTATATCCAACAAGCCATGCCGCTCTCATGCCACACATCATGTTCCCACGCAGTAAAAAATACATCGCAGAGCAAAGAGGAAACTGTGTGAAAGCGTACCAACCCGTTTACACTGGTGTGTTTTTGTTTTAAAATGAAAACGATCCTCGCGTATAATGGCATTTCAAAAAAGATCTCTGTCCATTCTACATGACCGAAAGCACGCGTTATGTGACCATTCATGCACACTGTAGCATCAAGCTACACGAGACAATAAATACGATTTTTATTCCGCTTTTACTCAAAACTCACTTTGAAACCACCATTGAGTGTTTGTAATAACGTCCAATTACTGTCTAATGTGTGTTTTGGCCATGTAATGTAGCTAAAAAAAATTTATTTCCTCAGAGTCAGAACAGCGATCATGGAAGAGAAAACAAAGGCAGACAGCTGCTGAAAGGTGCTGATACTCATCAGTAAATCAGTGGAAAATGAACAGAAATGAGGATTCTGTCTGAGCTATTCGTTTTAAAACGAACACACTAGTGTAAACGTAGCCTAACAGATGTGTAAACTGAAAACTATTTGAGCTTTATTAAAACTATTTGCACTGATTTATTGTGTTGGTAACATTTTGTTCCTTTGTGCAGTGGCTCAGGAAACAAGTCTTTGAGTATGTATAAACGTCAACAAGAAAAAAAAATAAAACCTTTTTTTTGGAGGGATAATGTAATCTTGTTAAAATTTAATTTAATTGAAAAATTGTCAAAAAATAAATGAATACAGTTCTCGGTGCCCATTCCTATCTATAGCTACACATCATATACAGCTGAACATATGTATATAGACTCTAACATTACAGAAGATATTTTGCTGATCTTTACATTTCTGTAGCTCAATCACTAGAATATGGTGCCTAAAGGTGTAAATCTTCACTAGCCTCACAATATGATTACGACTCCATGGGTAACAATTTGATTATAAAGTTGTTCTTGATGCATGACGACGCATCTTTTTCTTCAAATATTTATGAATAATTACTATATTAATAATCACAATACAGATCTTTTTGTTACCTCTGTTATTTAAAATAAGAACTTAGTCTTAGGTCCTCCTGTGCATGTTTGCGAATTGGGCAACAACATCCCTCCAGCGACACTGATCAGCTCTGATCACCACATCCGCTTCTTCCCACTTGACGTTAATACTCTGCAGATCTTTCTTCATGAGTTGTGCCTCCTCAGAGGCCACACCCACAGCTTCCACAGCTCTGGGCGGGGGCACGCCCTCCGTCTGTGAGAGGAGATCTCTCCTGACGGGAAACTCCCATGGAGCGCCGTCGAGGAGAGGAATCAGGTCCGAGAACCATACTCCATATACCATATATCATGGTCGAATCCCACACCACGCCCAGATAAGTGGTTCTCTGTACTGGAGAAAGCACACTTTCCTTGGCGTTAAGTCTTAACCCCAGCTCTTCCGTGTGAGCGAGAACGACATCTCGATGTCGAACTGCCATCCACTCTGATTGAGCTAATATCAACCAATCGTCAATGTGGTTGAGTCGTGAAAGTGTGGAGTGAGAGTGCAAGGCCAAAGGAAGAACTCTGTGTTGGTAAGCTTTTGCACCCAAAAGCAAACCTCAGGAACTTCCTGTGATGAGGAAGGATGGAGACATGTGCATCTTTTAGATCGATCATGCCAAACCAGTCCTCGGACTTGATCTGAGACACGACTTGTTTGAGTGCGAGCGTGCTGAACTTCAGTCGCCTGACTGAGCGGTTCAAATGACGCAGATCTAAAATAGGACGCCACCCTCCATCCTTCCTCGGAACGGTGAAGTACTGACTGCAGAACCCGGACTCTGCTACGTGAGGAGGGACCACCTCGATGGCCTCCTTCCTCAAAAGAGTAACTATTTCTGTTCCATAACCAGAGCCTGCTCGGGACCCACCATAGTGGGGATGACCCTGTTTAAACTGAGGCGGAGGAGAACTGGATTCTATAGCCTCACTCTACAGTGTGCAGGACCCACC
>NW_015540945.1:23103-23373 GCF_001515605.1 Sinocyclocheilus anshuiensis
AGACACGTTAGTCTACTAAGGGAATCAGTCTCTCGAGACTGACCTCTGATGTAATCAGAGCGGCTAGCTCAGTGCCCTGAAGCGGCAAACCGGCAGGGGACGACCCTACTAGCTGCTCTAGAGACCTCCGTGGAGGTTGCAAGCCTCTTAACACCGCTACGTTTCCGGGCGGTAACTGAGAGAAGCGCTCACCGGAGACCGCTGCGCCCTGGAACACGGCAGGGTTGGCAGACCGACCTCCTGAGGGCACTGAGGAGAGACGGGCACCGT
>NW_015540945.1:23586-23965 GCF_001515605.1 Sinocyclocheilus anshuiensis
AACAACCAGAAGAGTAAACACGGTCTGGGGTGATAAGATTCATTTCAAAAATCGAAAATGATATATCTAACTTCTCATAGGCAGATAAATACTTAATTTAATTCCTCAGAATTAAATGCAGACAAACAACCAGACGAGTAAACACGGTCTGGTGTGATAAGATTAATTTCAAAAATCGAAAATGATATATCTAACTTCTCATAGTCAGATAAATACCTCATTAAGACAGGATTAGACCCAAAATAAACAGGACATTTAAGAAGCTTTTATAAATATGCCCTAGAAAAAAAACAAAACATTACTGTGTAAATCTTGAGACAAAATAATGGCACTTACATATTAAGATATATCAGTGCAAGTTACTTTCAGTTAAGACAGC
>NW_015540946.1:0-13510 GCF_001515605.1 Sinocyclocheilus anshuiensis
TTTCCTTACTGGCTGAGGAGAAAAGGAAGGGTGAAAGAGAGAAACATGGTTCCATCCTTTTGTTTTTTTCCCCTTGCTATCTATGGCTTTTTATTTTTGTTGAATTTGGTTTGATTTTGTGTAAAAAAAAATAAAATAAAAAAAGCTAGAGGAACAAAACTGTGCCAAAATCCCATTCAGTTGATGAATATACACACTATGAATATTGCACAGAAAAAAAAAGAGACTCAAATGTCTTGTGACAATCTATTATTGAGTTGAGAAGTACCACAGTTACTAAATGACAGGCGTCTGCTGTGTTTCCCCTCTCTGGCTGCCCTGTGATTCTGCTAGTGAATGGAGATAAATGTGTCTAACATTAACTAACAGTACCTTGATTAATTAATACGGTCCACTGGCTACAAAGAGCTGCCTCAATTTCAGCTACTACCTTGCCAGAATTAATTATAAACACACACTATAATCAAAAGTTTTTTTGTTTGTTTGTTTGTTTGTAATATTTTTGAAAGAAGTCTCTTATGCTCACCAAGGCTGCATTTATTTGATCACAAATACAGTGAAAGCTTTAATATTACTCCAGTCTTCTTCAGTGTCACATGATACTTCTAAAATCATAATGTTGATTTGCTGTTCAAGTAACATTTCAATTTTGGAAACATTTGAGCTACTTAATATTTTTATGAAAAGCGTGATTTTTTTTCAGGACTTTTTTTTTTATAAACAGAACGCAATTCATTTAAAATAGAAATCTTTTGTAACATTATAAATGTCTTTACGGTCACCTTTAATTCATTTAATTCACTCTTCCTGAGTAAAAGTGTTATTTAAAAAAACTTTTAAATTGTAGTGTATGTATTGAAAACATGGAAATACATAATAAAACATATGGAAACAATGATTTTCATAAAAAAATGAATTTTCGTATATTTAGTATTTTGGTCAGATGATCATCAATAAAACTTAAATCAATCTTACTCATATTGAAATTAAAGTATTTTCATTTAAGTATTGTTTTCCAAATTTCTATTCTACAATCAGTAGTATACACTGCTGATATTACAGCAAAATTTTATATAAAAAAAGGACAGATTATATGCTGTCGTCCATCTAGAAAACATTCAAAATATGTCTAAAACAAGAAATCTCACAAAAAAGATATTAGCTGAGCAGGTGAAAGACTTCAGCTCCCATTATGATGATTCCCTGGGCAACACGTCTTCCCTAAATAAATGATTAGTCTCATAATTGCCGTTATTACAGTGAAAGAAAAACAGTAGTCAAATCACCCTAACACTGAATATCCGCTCTCTCAAAACACACAAAAACAGATGCGTTCCACAAATTCGCGAACACCCTAAAATGCACGCTTCCTGCAAATTCCATCATTTTTCAAGACATTAGGGCTTTTCCTTCCCTCCGTCCTTTTTGCCTCAGCCCAGGCAAATTGCAATATGTGCTTCACAGGGAGGTGCTTATAAAATGGATTTAATAGCTACACTTACCCTACAAATTGCCCATATGTTTCAAAGGAGATACATATGTCTATTTACTGAGAGGTGATCATAATTACGAGACTGGAAAATTGCGGCCATATAATTGTACATCAACCCCTTAAAAGTCTCTCGAACACAACGCAAACTGCTAATGGAAAACAGTGAGGAGCTGAAATCTTTACTCCAACATAGCTCATGACATGCTCCGATATTGTGCACAACATTAGACGAATGCTAAACGAAGGCACGCAGGTGCTAATTTGCTCTGCCAAAGCAGGATGCCGCTAGTTTTTTTGTCAAACAACGGAAGCAAAAATTAACATTCACCTAAATATGCAAGAATAAATGAACAAAACAAGATGTACAAATACAGTGAAAGAAAATCGGATCATAAATAAGCAAAACTGTTGCTTATTTAAAAAAAAAAAAAAAAACTGGGTGATGAAACGACCCTGCCGAACCATGAGCCAATCACCTTCCAGCTCTGTGATGAAGATGGCGGCCCACTTCAACTCCACACACAGAGGACTCAGTGCCTCAAAAGAGGCCTTGTAAAATAAAGATTAAAAAATGGCTATACATTCACATGGTGTGAAGTAGCAACATTTCCCATTAGGCTTGAAAAACTTTCCCCACCCCTCCCAGGACACTTGAGTTTGAGTGTGTCGGTCCGAGGGCTAGGCATGCAACACCAGAGCGGGTCAACGTGAGGCCTATGGAGCTGCCAGGCCCTATTGTGTGCCGAGATGTTAATTGGTTCTAATCCGGCGGTAGAAGCTGTTTTGGTAGCCTGACCCCGCGCCCTAAAGGACACCTTCGTGTGAAATACTAAAGGGCCCATTCAAGTGGTGCTGAAAGGAGGCATGGAGCATTCCAACACATTTCCATCTCTGCTGTGAAAGAGAAGCGCTGACGGCGAGGGGGGGCATGGTGGGACAGGCTTTTTTTTTTGGGGCCGGTAGCATTGCGCTGAAACTGAATTAACGATACAAAAGCGCAGGCAAAGGTGCCAGGTTTGTCTCATTCACGCACATCCTCCTGTGCTTCTTTTTCTTTTTTTGCTGAGCATCCACACAGTGGTTTCCCATAAGACGTAATAAAAGAGAGTGCTAATTGCCCCATGTTTGGGATCAGATAGACACAAATGCAACTGTCATTAAACAGACAAACAAGGCTCACACAGTTCCGCCATGATGACACCCGCTAAACTTACCCCACAAGACACACATTTTACTTGATAATGAATTCTGAGACATTGGGCGTTTTTGATACGTAGCTGCAAAAGACTGATCCTGTCGGAGGGGACAGATGTCCATATCCATCCAAGGACAATCTATGAAAGCATAAGGACAAGAAATTAAATCTCATTCTGAGCTGGAATAGTCCTCAACAGGCAAGGTTTAAAATGAAGAATGGGGTTTAATTTTACAACTTAAGAAATTCTAAGAAAAGATTCTCATTTGTGCATTAAGGAAAGCGAAATGGTTCTGAAGGCACCAAAGTGGATTTTACAGCAAAATCGAATTACCGAACCTGTTGGCAATGGCTTCATAACTCAGATTCATAAGTTGGAGACTCTGGTTTGATATGATATCTCTACATTCTGACTGAGAGAATAATGAACAGACTGTTTAAGCTGTATAAGTGAACAAATGTTCAATGGCAAAATTAACTGAACCACCTGCCAAAGCACTACAAAACCATGCAGTTATTCTGCAAGCACAGACAATGTTCAATACCGTCCTATCGTCGCAAACATAAATGGCACAAAACCAAAAAAAAAATATATATATATTTTTGTGACAATAATTCACAATAATTCACAAAATTCGCAGTCCTGTAAATACGTATAATAGCTGCTGGATTCTAAACTCAATGATACGCCTATTCAGAAACATGCTGAACACTGAACAAATGTAAAAATTGGGGGACACAATAAAATGCTTTTAGGAAAAAAAGAGAAACGTTGGATGACCAATAGATAGACGCATGAAAGACAGTGAATCAGCGCTCACAGGGGACCTTGATGGTGTTCTCTTGGACTTCAATGCTAACAGAGGGAATCCAATTATGGCACTGACAGCACAATGTGCTACACACTCAGAAGGGCAGGTTTTGGATTTAGTGGACAACGTATCAAAAAAAAAAATCTGTGTTGAAAGATGATCATTTTGGATGTATAAAAATATTAATGACAAACTGGAGATATTGTTTGAAGGGCCTTCATGATTTCACACAATAACATATGATTATAGCCTCCTTGAATAACTAAAAACTGCTAGCTAATTAAATTCGAACAATTCCCCAGCAGAGAGTTTTAATGTGTGATTATGAACTGATAAGTCACTTAAAAAAAAAAAAAAAATGCAAGACAATCCTCAATGTGATAATTAATTATAGATTTTAAAATAAAAAAGTATTAATTAGCCTAAATGTTCAATTATAAAATAACAAACTGCATAAAAATGCAAGATTAATCAAAGTTTACCATGTAGGTAAGGTTCTGTTATTAAAAATAATGCAATGCACTTTTCAAGAGACATTTCAGAGATGCATCGAGTCTGAAGCTACGTTTGGACTAACGTGACATTAGCATTAAATGAGAAAAGAAATGAACTTGACATGCTATCAAAACTACTAAAGCTACCAAAAAAAAAAAAAAAGTCCCCTAAAAAAATAAACAAAAGCAAGACCTGCATGCAACACACAGACAGTCTGATAAAGACAGACATGCATATACACACACGCAATTGTGGCTGTTCATCTGTCCTAACAAAGACCTCCACAGTGATGACACCCCCATCAAACAGGAATGCTTTTAACCCCACAGGTAGGGCTGTAACGGAGGACTCCCCACATGCATCCACTGATTGGGTCGTGTGTAATCAGACGACTGTGTATGTGTGTGTGTGTGTATGAGGGGAGGACTGTGGGAAGAGCTGTAATCTGTGTGTGTTTCCTGGCGGGATGCAGACTGAAGGGGTGACAGCTAAACTGAGACAGCTGGTTAACCCCGCTGCCTCTCGAGGAGAGGTGGCGAAGTGGTGCCGTTACAATAGATCGAAACAGCCGTAATGTCACTGCAACAGTTTGAGAGTGATTTGCAGGGATAGGCAGGTTTTCACCCGTACGCTGCCTAGCAACAGATCTATAACAAAAGTCCAAAGCGGGCCCCTATGACAAAGGAAGTTTACGCTGTTTGTCATATTTCATATTAAACTTCATGTGAATGGCGTAATCAAGTCACTTTTATGTCAGAAATAAATAAATATTTCAAAGCTAAACTCTGCAGGACACCGGCCCTCCAGTACCGAGTTTGGACAGCCCTGTCTGTTCTAGTATCTCAAAATCCTGATATCTAAAAAATAGCCACATAAAACTTTAAACAAGTTAATGAGTTAATAACGCATTTAATCCTATTATTTTCTGTACACGTACGCTGTGCAAAAAATTTAAAATAAATATAAAAAATTATGCAAAATGTTTTTTTTTGAAGTGCATAAGACAATGAATGACAATTCACAGACACTCATCAGGTGTTTTTGGATGGTCACAGACTATAAATTATAAGACTATAAATCGCTAGATTTTAAATCACAAACTAAAATTATGCATTAATAAATATAGATACATTATGATTTTTATTATAATTAAAAATAACATGTAACTTATACTATGTAACATACTATGTAACTAGGGAATATTTAGATAATATTTATAAATAAATGAAACTGAAACAAAAATGAAACATTTTCTTATAATTAAAAATTTAAATACCTAGTATTCAACACAACTAGGTAATATTTTGCACGTTCTGTAATGTGTCTTGTCAGGTTTTTTCCTCCATCTTCATCTATCTTGGGATTTTTTTTTTTACCTTTGGCTTTCTCACCTTGCATGATCTCTCACATTGTAAATGTGAAAATCACAGCACAAATACAATTTATTTTGTAATTAGAATTGCATTCATTAATTCAAAGCTGCACAATAACAAATGTTTTTTTTTTTTCAAAAAACATACAATATGCTTTTAAGACAAAACCGTAGATCAAAAAGCACAAAAAACAGTGTGTCATACATGACGTGCATAATGGGATAAAAAGGTTTTTATTTCCTTTTCAATCTAAGTAGTCCATATAATTTTATATACTTGGATACTATTTTTGAAAGTTGACTATTTTATACTCATCTTTCATTTACTTTTCTTTGATGGCAAGATGAAGTCGAACGCCCACCGCGGGCTTTCTTTTTCACTGTCACGACAATTGATTAATTACAGGCGGACAAAAGGTTTAGCAACAGGAACAGTGGATCAAATAAAGGAGGGCTGAGACATCTGAAAGATTTGTTTATAACCATGTCGTTACGGGTAATTGTTTTTTCACAGAAATACCATTACCGTGCTGAATGTCTTTTCAGCACATTTAAACGTCTATTCAGCATTAAAACAAAACGAATAGACAGTCTGGGTTAATTGCTTTTGTTGGAAATGACGTGATTAAGACAAAAAAGGCCTCTGCTTCCACAGAAAAGATGAATGCACTGTACGTTTACTTTGTTTGTTTGTTTCTTCAGGCATCTTCGAAATTTGACTGGGCACAAGCATGCTAACAAATTACTTAAACACACCAGCCGATGACAAAAAAGTTGTGAAACAGAAAAATATGTGAAAAAAACAATGTGTGATTGAATTGCAAATATTTGATATCTGCATTCTCTACATATCAAACATTTCGTAACAAAATGCAAGAATACTTTCCTGTTGCTGCGCCCTTTCAATGGCCTCAATATTATTTTCTTTTTTTAAATTTGAAATAAAAAAAAAGTTTTAAACTTGAAGGTCCTTTCAGGGTTTTTCAGCCTTTTTTTTAAGGACAAAGCAGGACCAATCAGACCTGTGCTGACAGACACGGCCTCTCGACTGTGATGGCATATCAGGCGCTGCAAGGACTCATGGGTACAGATCTGTGTGTCTGCCTTCCCATCAGTCTTCATTGCCTTCAATCACAGCCCACTATCAGCATGCACTCTGCCACTGATGAGGCACAAAAATGGTGCTGCTATCTGGCATGCCTACATTAGAGAGGCTTTTTTTAACAGTATGCTGAGGGGCGTTTCAGATCGGGGGTCTTTACGCATGCAGCTTCTTTGGCTTTCAGAAGGGAAGGCTTCAATTCTTCCATTAAGTAATTTATTTTCTTCCTGGTTTGCTAAGAGGCTTTTAGCCTGAGCTTTCCTTTGACACTCTTTGAAAAAAAAAAGAGAAACACGCTACCTGTGCTCCGCAGTGGGACAGTGTGTTTTGAGGTCTAAATTAATGAGATTTACAGTGAATAACATCAATAATAAACATGAAAGGGAAAAAATGAGAGAAAGATGCCAGACGAGTTGTAATTTTAGCAAGGTACTCCATTAAAGGGGTAAACAAAATTAACAACACAAGTGCTTAAACATCATACACAAGAGTCAAATTATGTTATCGAAGAGATGCCGGTAGCACATTATGAATATGTGGTGTTATCTGATGTTTCAGCAGGCTGAATGCAGGATATTGCGAGGTTTCGAGAAAAATGGGGAGAATAAAATATAGGTTAAAAAAAAAACTACAGATAAAAGATAAAATAGAAAAAAAAGTTCATTGATCATACCAGTACTTCTTCTCAGGCTGAGTGTTTGGCTCATAGGATGCCTACTTCCCCATAAATAAAATATACACTTCCTCTGCAATTCAAGCAGGACCAAACCACGAGAACACAGAAAAATCTCACATTAGCTCACCTCCGAACTCAACACCAGTAGGTATACTAACATTTAAAAGTTTTAAGTCAGTAAGATTTTTTTTCTTCTGAAAGAAATTAATGTTTATTCAGCAAAGATGTATTAAATTATTAAAATGATCAAAAGTGATAGTGATAGTAACTGATAATAATAGGAAATGTTACTTGAGCATCAAATCAGCATAGAATAATTTTTGAAGGATCATGTGTCTCAAAGACTGGAGTAATGGCTGTTGAAAATACAATTTAAAATATATTAAAATAGAAAACAGTTATTTTAAATTGTAATAATACTTTCAGTATTACTGTTGTTTTGATCAAATAATTAAAACCTCAGTGAGCAAAAGAGACTTCTTTCAAAAAAACTGTACTAAGACCAAAACTTTTGAACAGTGGTGTAAAACAACTAAAATTAATGGGAGAAAAATACACAATTTTGCAATTAGAATTAGAATTTTTCGGCAACCATTGCATCAAACTGGGTTTTTCCTTATTATTGCTAGTGCCAGGTTCAAAACTGAACAAATGTTGCACTGCACTACAGACCTCAAAAATAAAATTAGATTTCAGATTAGTAATCTATATGCCATTGAACAACTAAACATTGACAAAGTACACTTTTAGCATTCATATACACACTTAAAATTTACAGTACGGGAGTCCCTACAAAAAACTGATGACTCATCCTGTACTACACCACTCTGTCCAATCAAACGCTCCAGGATGAGAATGCCCCTCCCCCTAATATAACATACAACCGAATATCAAGTAGCAAGCCATGTGGGTGAGACATAACCAAAGCTTATTTGCATGCAAAAAAAAGTTCTCCTCCAAACTTACTAGAAAATATGTCAACAAAGGAAAGAAACTGCGCTTTTCATGGGGTTTTAAACAATTTGCGATGTGCTATTAGGTTGCGTCTGACAAGGCAAACAATTTGACAACAAAACCCTTGACAAGAAATGGAAATGACAAGAGTCAGACAGAGAGAGGCTGAACACAAAAAGTCAATTTGAAAAGACATGATGGACAAGGATGAAAAGCACTCTTCATTAGCCCATATTTCTGATAGACTAAAACAGCACGAGCAGATTCAAAGATGGAGCTGAACCAGTGATCACACAGCAAAATTAGAGCCTGGCAAACCAATACTCTCTGGTGTATAACTGTTAATTAACTTCTAGACAGAATCATTATGAAAAACACTATTCTGCAACCTGGTAGATGGAACATACTAACATTATTCCAGAGAAAAATATGCAGAACAGCAAACACTCTTGCAGCATTTGAAAGATTATGAATAAACATTTAAAATGACTACACTTCTGCAACAAGGACTTTCAATCAGCCTTATGATAAGAAACATATGTAACTTTTTCTGTCACAAAAGTCACATGAGTTGAGTGAAGCTGAAGGTTCCTCATTGCACATTATTCAGCAGCGTAGCTGGGTGTCACGTGAAATAATGTCACATGAGAGGGATCATCACTCCATCTCTCTCTGAGAATCGGAAACAAAATCATAAAAACATCCATTCCGATCACCAAATACACACTTAAACTTCATATATAATATAAAGACTATCACATGATCAGGTTTAAACGGATGAAGCTCAATAAACCATTCACAGACGGAGCCTTCAAACACTCATATAACAGTTAAATACAACCTAAAGAAATCTATAACAAAACATGTAGGTTTTATTGTAGTTTTTCGACGACGATTTCAGATCCGATTAAGCGATCTGCCTATAAATAATGAGATTTAGTCCTGTTTAGCTAGCTAGCATGTTTACACTTGCTTGCTTAGACCTTCAAAGACACCAAAGGTTATTCACTTTCTTATTCAAATGAGCTTAAATACCACATTTATTTTGTTTATTTACAACAATCACCGTTCAAGAAATTAGTGAAAAAAGGCAAAAGTGCTGATCGATTTACAATAAACAGGTCAAGCTAGTGTTAGCATGACAGCTGTGCTACTTTGACTCCAATATGACATTCGACAACACTAGCAATAGATCAGCTCTATCCTGGCGGTGTTTAACCCCGATCAAACACAAAATGCAGATTAAAGAGCAGTAAAGACAATAAAACTAGAGAAACGCCAGATGCGTTGCTGCCGTTAGCCGTATGAATGAAAAGTGAATGCCACTCACTCAGTCTGGGCTGGGAGATGTAGTTCCGGACCACGGCTTGAGCGTGCTGCCGCGCCGCTGCTTCAGGGCCGTTCAGATCCACGGGCCGATTCCCTACTAATGTAGACATTGTTATTATTTTTCTTAGTTAAATTAAACTGTCGAAGTGTAAACAGATCTGCGCTGGGAGCGGATGAACAGACGGAGTCATATGACAACCGTGGTCAGGAAGTAGCACTCGTGCACGCTCACGTAAAAACCGTGCGCGTAGCCCATAGAAGCGCGTGCATGAGTCAGCAAGTGTCTAAAAAAGGACAGTTTTTACGAATTTACACTTTGGTGCCCCATTTTATTAGTTGCTATTTTTGTTGATTTGAGAAGTTCTCATTGAGAACTATTTGATACTTTTGATAAGATATTATGTAACAAAAAATAACAACACGAAACGTGGCTAGCTGTAAGATTTTAAGATGTTTAAGTTGTAAGAATTTAATAATTTTGCCTGTTCCACCTTAAAATTATTGACTTTCTTTGTTTATATATATATAGCATTTTATCACAGTGGACTTGTTGACATTGAGGGAAAAAAAACTTTAATGCCAAGATATCCCTTTATAATTATCTAAAATAATTAAACATGTAAAATGAAAATAATTGATTTCATAGGTATTCATCCCCTCAATCATCACTGGTACAGTCACTTGGTTTTAGAAGTAACATTAATAGTTAACCACACAGACTCAAGGCTATAATTGTTAACAAAGGTGCATTTAAATACTGACTTAAAGTGGATGAATACATAGGAATAATTATTATTTTATGTTTAATAAATGTAATAAATTTGCACTAATTTGTAAAAAAGAAGTCACTTTGACATGAATGAATATTATTCTATTGATCAGTGTCAAAAAAGTCTAATTCAATCCTCTTCAGTGTTGTAAAACAATAAAACTTGTGGTGAATACTTTTTATAGCCACTGTAAGTTAATTAAAGAATAATCACGAAGCACCTTATTTTACTGAGGTGAGGGCCTTGCTTATGAAATAGCAGCGCAGTGTTAATTAAGGCTTGAGCATTGAAAAGCAGTGCATACACTACAATTTTTAAAAGGTTCTTACTTTTTATATTAAATTGATTTGAAATGTTCTTTATTATTGAAATATTCAGAGATTCATCCATTTACATATGTTGTGTTTTCATAAGAGACTCAGGCTTCTGTAATCTTTGCACAAATGTCAGATGCATGCTTTAATTAAAAATACATCTTTACATTTTATAAATTGAACACACATAAAATATGTGGTACTTTGTTGTTGAGAGAACACAAATGGCAACTTCTTGCTAAAGTCAACAAGGTTGATTATTTCACCCTATAGTGTAAATCTGCTACAATAAACTGTAACAATAGCATTTCATAAGTACAAATTATCAAGATAATCAAAACATACCTATGATGAGATGAGATTTTTAAATGATGACATGTGCATAATAAATAATTTTAAAAATGGTTTAATTTCCAAATTCCTAGTGATGAATTACACTATATAATCTTAAGAGAGCTCCACCAATAAGATAATTCACAGTTACCATATAAACACAAATGGCAGCAAAAGCGCTCATGTGGAACCGCCCACTCCTATGAACCATTGTGATTGTCAATCAAGTTAGTGTATATTTTCTCAAACTACTTACATGTTTGTAGTAATAAACTTTCAATATAATGTTTTTATATCAATGACTGCAAGTCAGTGTTTTTATGTTTTACATGTTTTATTATTTGGATTCAACCACATCATCATAATTTGCAGTGCTTCATTAAGCAAGTACTTCATTTATTCTCTCAAAAAAATCAAAATTTGTAATGTGATTCATTGTTGGCTATTATCGAGAAGCGAATAAAAAGTAAATGGTCACTATATTTTTTGTGGAGAAGGCTCTAATTCTACAGAATTACACAGATTATTCATAAAATATCTGTCTCTCAGTGTGACTCACAGGTGCACAGCCTTGGTGAAAAACAGGACATGTGCCATTATGAAGCTTTTGTCACACTCGTTCATCACAAGCTTTTTTTCAGTTTTTTCGAAGCACTTAAAACTATTTCTGGCTAGTAAAACCAATGGTCATTCAGTCATGATAATATGATATCCAATTTCCAATTATTTGGCCTGATGTACACAAATACAAAGCCTTTGCAAACAAGTATTTTGAGAACCCTTTAATGCAGGGCTGCCCAAACTCGGTCCTGGAGGGCCGGTGTCCTGCAGAGTTTAGCTCCAACTTGCCTCAACACGCCTGCCTTTAAGTTTCTAGTATGCCTAGTAAGAGCTTGATTAGCTGGTTCAGGTGTGTTTAATTGGGGTTGGAGCAAAAATCTTCAGGACACCGGCCCTCCAGGACCGAGTCTGGACAGCCCTGCTTTAATGCAACGTCCTTAAGGCTTTATCCTTCTTCTACCAGCTTTTTACTCTGAGCACATTGGATCACATGGTCTGCCCGGTTACAATTCTATAGATGAAATCTCACTCACACCTGGAATCAATCATCTAATTATATAAAAGCTTACCTGGAGGAGTTGATAAAGGTTATAAGTTCCTCCAAATGGTAGATTTACCTTTAAGAATCTCACATTTTATCTTTAAGAGGATAACTCACAAAGAATGGGTTTTCTCTGTAGTGTCAGTTTCAGGGACATAGAGACATCCATCTGCCAATGCTTTCTATCGCTCTCTGTCTCTCCATTAAGTCTTCACAGTTTTAAACTACTTGAAAGTAGTGATGCAAAGTCCGATTCATTTCCGCAAACCGATACTTTTCGGACAGAACGGCTCATTGAACTGGTTCAAAATGCCGATTCATCGGTTCCTGACGTCATCAACCAATAACGTCTCTACGCATTTCTTTTCTAACAACTCAGTGCCATGTTGTATCAATGAAAAATTCAAATCAGTCATTTGTGTCAACGCATATTGAAACATTCAAAAATAAAGTTATTTGTGTGAAAGCATATAGCTGATTATTGCCATATTATTCACTTAAGTTAATGGTGTTTGTGGTCACAGTTTCATTCGCGGATCCTCAGATACAACTGACTGACCAATATTGACTAGCCTACAACTTGGATAAGTTCCTAAAAGTTTTGCACCTACAGCACACATTACAGACATTGATGCACAAATGCGGATATGTTCTACCGGGGTAGAGCTCCAGGCTTGGAATAAAATAGATTCCTTTAAGGGGATACAACCAACAGCCTAGTATCATACTAAGTCTTGGCCTGTCACACAGGGGCTACCGAAGGGCAGATGTAAAAACCCTCGAAGGAAATGAGTCTGGTCTGGATGAAAGCGCTGACGCCTTGTCTGGATCACGTCCCTAAGGTCTTGCCTACCTCCCTTTGACCCGCGATTCCTCCTACCTCTACCCGCAGGCGGGGGAGGAGCGCGAGCCGCGACACTAACCTTCTGTGCCCGTCTCTGATCCTCAAACCGAGACGGGCCAGGACCCCTGGGGTTGTTCGGGCACAGCTCAGCCTCAGCCTCTTCGCCGTCCTCAGACATCTCCTGCTCCTCCTGGGCTGAACCCAGCAGAGCACTGGCCCCCGGATCAGACGATGTTAGAGAAATAACATCATCCTCCAGCGGCTCTCTCTCGTCCACAGCCGACGAGCGCGAGAGGGAAAGCCCCTCTTTAAACTCATTGGCCAGGTCCACCTGCGATCCCCACGAGCTCATTCTCCTCCGTGCATCAGCAGCGGCGGGTCCTCAACCGCGGGAAGCAGATGGCTGCCCGTCTTTCCTCAAAAAAGGAGACAAACGAGAGCGGAGCTTTTTCATCGAAAAACGCTCATAATGCACGCAAATTGCCCCGTCAAGGACATTGCGTGCGTGCTCCTCGCCCAAACAAAGAACGCAGAGATCATATGTGTCATCAGGTGTCAAATAGCGACGACACGGATGCACACATCCTCTAAACGTTCTGCTAGTGCTCGCCATAATAATAGGATAGAGATCGCTCTTACCACGTTCAAATGCACGCTTCAAACAAAACAGTCAGTGAAGACGAAGAAGAGGATGATGTGTTCTCCCGGCGCCTATTTATA
>NW_015540946.1:13664-24707 GCF_001515605.1 Sinocyclocheilus anshuiensis
CCTCAAGGACATCGCGTGCGTGCTCTTTGCCCAAACAAACAACGCAGAGATCGTGTGTGTCATCAGGTGTCAAATAACGATGACGCAGATGCACACACCCTCTAAACGCTTTGCCAGTGCTCGCCATAACGATAGGAATATAGATCGCTCTTACCACGGAAATGCACGCTTCAAACAAAACAGTCAGTGAAGACGAAGAAGAGAATGACATGTTCTCCCGGTGCCTATTTATACTAATAGTCGCACCGGTAGTGACGTCATGGGCTGTCACCGGCCAACGTGTTGTTGCTGTTTTTTCGATGTATGCTTCAGACACGGGTCACGACGAGGCGTTCCCCATAGCGCCCCCTAGAGGACGCAGTTCGAAGTTCCCTTGAAAGGGAAACCAGTCTTATAAACTCCTTGATTTTGTTTAAGCAACTTTAAATATAATATTCATGCACAATAAACTATTGTAAAATTTATTTACATCACTCGACACAAAGGTTTTTGCAGGTTTTAATAAAATGTAAATTAATAACAATAAACAAGCATATTTCCAGTACGCGCCTCAGGCTTGCACAGTATCGTCAACTCACTCAACAGAATCTTCGGTAATCCTTGGCAAACTTCGCCACGGCTCATTCGGTTCTTGTTGAGTCCACGGTAATTCTCGGCAAACTTCGACAGTTGGTTGAACCGGCTCATTCGGTTCTTTTTGAGTCCTCTGTAATCCTCGGCAAGCTTCGACAGTTGGTTGAACCGGCTCATTCGGTTCTTTTTGAGTCCTCGGTAATCCTCGGCAAACTTCGACAGTTGGTTGAACTGGCTCATTCGGTTCTTTTTTAGTTGGCTGTGCGTCCTGCGTCATCAACCCGGAACTAAAGTTCGATTCAGTTCGATTTGTGAACCGCCTCAACCGGTTACTTCCTGAGAACCGGCTCAAAAGAACGATTCGTTCAAGAACCTAACATCACTACTTGAAAGTGCTTCAGATAAAATACCACCTAAGAGCATTGAAAGACCTTAATGAGGTGACTTTTTCCTGCAGTAAATGGCAGGAAAGCGGAAAGCTAACCAGTTCTATACAAGCTTTAAGAGCTTACTTTTTTCTTATCAGCCAACAACTAGGAATAGGGAATAGCGTGCAGGACCTACAGAGTTATGACCACTGGATAATTTTGTAATTGATAAATGTAGTTCGAAGGTTTTCTCATCCTAAAAGCTCAAACCTTTAGCAAAAACATTGTGAATGCTTCATATGCGGTTCGAAGGTTCCTAAAAGCTCAAACCTTTAGCAAAAACATTGTGAATGCTTCATATGCGGTCTTCTTAAATCTTAAAGTCACCAATTCACAAATTTAATTCACAAATTAAAATTCTGTCATTATTTACTCATCCTCATGTCATTCCAAATCTGACTTTCTTTCTTCTTTGGAACACAAAAGTAGATATTTAAAAGAATGCTGGTAATCAAACCATTTTAGTGACCACTGACTTCCAAAACAAAAACAAAACTGAGACATTCTTCAAAATCTTTTATTTTATGTTCTTAAAGTTATACTGTTTTAGAACGACATGAGGGTGAGTAAATGAATTTCATTTTGGGCTAATTAATGATTAGCTTTTACAATCAGCAAGAAAAAATATATTCACAACCCATTTTACTTATGAAATGTGATACATTTCTGAGCAAAAAGGGATATTTAGAAGAAAGAAATGTAGGCCTGTTTGTTGTTACATTTTTTATATTTTGTGTTTATCTGAATTGATTGGAATGTGAAAAGTGGTGGGAGAGGAGGGGTTAAAAATTAGAGGACTTGAAAAATAAGAGGACTTGATGATGTCAGCGAATTGGACATTTGTTTCAGAGGTGGAGCATATTTTTCAATGTTGTGTGTGTGTGTGTGTGTGTGTGTGTGTGTGTGTGTGTGTGTGTGTGTGTGTGTGTGTGTGTGTGTGTGTGTGTGTGTGTGTGTGTGTGTGTGTGTGTGTGTGTGTGTGTGTGTGTGTGTGTGTGTGTGTGTGTGTGTATTGATTAAACTTTTTTCTCCCATTGAAGATAATATTAAAAACTAAAAACCTGTGTCAGTTTAGATTTTATTTTGCTAATTTTTTCTTGAGATCCAATTTAAGGAAAGTCTTATTTTTGTAGAATTCGTTCGCATCTGCATCTGTGTAACTTTCCACTCAACTATCATTATCACTATTCCTAACTGACAGCTACACAAGCTGTTTGAACACACTCTTCACACACTTATTTGTGATTTTCATAATAAACAAGCATATTTCCAGTACGCGCCTCAGGCTTGCACAGTATCGTCAACTCACTCAACAGAATCTTCGGTAATCCTTGGCAAACTTCGCCACGGCTCATTCGGTTCTTGTTGAGTCCACGGTAATTCTCGGCAAACTTCGACAGTTGGTTGAACCGGCTCATTCGGTTCTTTTTGAGTCCTCTGTAATCCTCGGCAAGCTTCGACAGTTGGTTGAACCGGCTCATTCGGTTCTTTTTGAGTCCTCTGTAATCCTCGGCAAGCTTCGACAGTTGGTTGAACCGGCTCATTCGGTTCTTTTTGAGTCCTCGGTAATCCTCGGCAAACTTCGACAGTTGGTTGAACTGGCTCATTCGGTTCTTTTTTAGTTGGCTGTGCGTCCTGCGTCATCAACCCGGAACTAAAGTTCGATTCAGTTCGATTTGTGAACCGCCTCAACCGGTTACTTCCTGAGAACCGGCTCAAAAGAACGATTCGTTCAAGAACCTAACATCACTACTTGAAAGTGCTTCAGATAAAATACCACCTAAGAGCATTGAAAGACCTTAATGAGGTGACTTTTTCCTGCAGTAAATGGCAGGAAAGCTAAAACCTGTCCAGTTCTATACAAGCTTTAAGAGCTTACTTTTTTCTTATCAGCCAACAACTAGGAATAGCTTTGTAGGTGCAGGACCTACAGAGTTATGACCACTGGATAATTTTGTAATTGATAAATGTAGTTCGAAGGTTTTCTCATCCTAAAAGCTCAAACCTTTAGCAAAAACATTGTGAATGCTTCATATGCGGTCTTCTTAAAGCGGTAGTTCACCAATTCACAAATTTAATTCACAAATTAAAATTCTGTCATTATTTACTCATCCTCATGTCATTCCAAATCTGACTTTCTTTCTTCTTTGGAACACAAAAGTAGATATTTAAAAGAATGCTGGTAATCAAACCATTTTAGTGACCACTGACTTCCAAAACAAAAACAAAACTGAGACATTCTTCAAAATCTTTTATTTTATGTTCTTAAAGTTATACTGTTTTAGAACGACATGAGGGTGAGTAAATGAATTTCATTTTGGGCTAATTAATGATTAGCTTTTACAATCAGCAAGAAAAAATATATTCACAACCCATTTTACTTATGAAATGTGATACATTTCTGAGCAAAAAGGGATATTTAGAAGAAAGAAATGTAGGCCTGTTTGTTGTTACATTTTTTATATTTTGTGTTTATCTGAATTGATTGGAATGTGAAAAGTGGTGGGAGAGGAGGGGTTAAAAATTAGAGGACTTGAAAAATAAGAGGACTTGATGATGTCAGCGAATTGGACATTTGTTTCAGAGGTGGAGCATATTTTTCAATGTTGTGTGTGTGTGTGTGTGTGTGTGTGTGTGTGTGTGTGTGTTTGTGTGTGTGTGTGTGTGTGTGTGTGTGTGTGTGTGTGTGTGTGTGTGTGTGTGTGTGTGTGTGTGTGTGTGTGTGTGTGTGTGTGTGTGTGTGTGTATTGATTAAACTTTTTTCTCCCATTGAAGATAATATTAAAAACTAAAAACCTGTGTCAGTTTAGATTTTATTTTGCTAATTTTTTCTTGAGATCCAATTTAAGGAAAGTCTTATTTTTGTAGAATTCGTTCGCATCTGCATCTGTGTAACTTTCCACTCAACTATCATTATCACTATTCCTAACTGACAGCTACACAAGCTGTTTGAACACACTCTTCACACACTTATTTGTGATTTTCATTCTCCCACTGGATTTGTCTCTCTCTACAAGCAGCAGGTACAATAGGTCCAAAACTCAAATCTAATGTTTGAGATTTGAAGATTGTTTGAGATTTGAAGATCTGAACCTCTGCCCTAACTTTCTCTCTCCTTCTCTCCTTCTCTCCCTCTCTCTCTCTCTCACACACACACACTGTATGCATATGAGTTTACACACACACACACACACACACACACACACACATACTGTATGCATATGAGTTTACACACACACACACACACACACACACACACAGATACTGTATGCATATGAGTTTACACACACACACACACACACACACACACACAGCCCCATGTGACACACTCTTCACACACTTATTTGTGATTTTCATTCTCCCACTGGATTTGTCTCTCTCTACAAGCAGCAGGTACAATAGGTCCAAAACTCAAATCTAATGTTTGAGATTTGAAGATTGTTTGAGATTTGAAGATCTGAACCTCTGCCCTAACTTTCTCTCTCCTTCTCTCCTTCTCTCCCTCTCTCTCTCTCTCACACACACACACTGTATGCATATGAGTTTACACACACACACACACACACACACACACACAGTCCAATGTGAAACCTGTTGGCAGGGAAAAGCACTACAGTTTGGAGTGGGTGGGTGTTGCAAGTGGTGATGCTGCCGTTTGTGAAGTCTCTTGAGAGTCAATCCAAATGTTTCAGACAGAATGCAAAAAATAGCAAATTAATGCCCCTGAAGAGTACCCACCCACTGGAGTCATGCCCTCGCTTAAAATACATCATCCGTCCACACACATACACAAAAATAAATAAATAAAAATTCAGGGCTGTGTGGTTTGGTCCAGGTGGAGGGAGTTTGGAGTGTCGAGGTATTTATTATTGTTCGCTTGAAGCGAACTTGCTCCGTGCAAATGCAAATTGAATCAAAACGCAGGACTGAAACTCTGACGCTGTGGGAAACAAATCCTCTCCTAGTACAGAATTGTGCTATTGAAATTAAAATTCTAGTGATTTTTAATTGCGTAAAATATTACACAACAATACGAAAACATTACGAAATGGACTATTTTGGTGTAGTGCCACTCACGGTCGCCGTGATTTTGCCAAGTAAGACATGTTCCTGAATCAACATCTTTTGTTGATCCTGGATCAACATTACTGTCCAAAAATATAGACGAAAACCAATCCCTAACCCAAGTATTCACGTTTAATTTTTTTCCTGTTGATTATTTCAGGTCTACACTATGCCTTTCAATCCAATGGAAATTTCATTTAGAATGAGCTCAACTGGATCAACTGATGTGTTTACATGAAGATTTTTCAGTCCAGATATAAAGTGATTATTTGGGTGCTTGTAAATATAGCTATGGTTGCCTTTTGTATTTATTATCTAATTTTCAGCTGTCTTGAAATTGGGCCCTGGTGAGTCCATGTGCCAAAGCTACTGACGTGTATCTGCTCCGCTTTTCGAAATCCTCTGATTGGTTTATTGGATCAGTTAGTTAGAAAAGCCTGTCAGCATGTATGACACTTTAGGGAAAAACCGGGAGAGCCGTGACGGGATTTAGCGCTCCCTGGGACCATCGGGGTCACGAGTCCACTCCATGCTCATACAAGCTTCTTTTACAGCATGTGTTTATGCTCTGATCACCATATGTAAGCACAAATAAAAGAGGAAGTGAGGGACACACAAAGAGCACAAAACACTCACAGGATGCTGTGTTTCCTCCCACCATAGGCCGGGGTTTAAGGGCTAGTCATGTGATGCGGGGAACGTGTTGGTGGTCTCACTCAATCCCCCCCTTCTCTCTTTCACACTCTCCCCCATCGTCTCCACCCGTTCTCTCACCCCTAACCACAATGCAGCTCGACCTCCAGCCTAATTGGGCTGCAAGGGAGGAGAGATGGAGCGAGGGGGGAGGGAGAGAGGAGGCCAAGACTGTTGTTTTTTTTTTTAGGAAGATTCCCAAGACTCAGAAGGGTAGATACTGCTTACGCAAATGACAAAGGCCTTTAGTTAGAAGACTTCTATCAGTGCATACATATAAACACACACACACATACATACAAGTGATGGTTCAAAATTGAAAAGTAGAACAAAGTGGCAAAATGGTTACGACAAGGGTTTATCATTGAACACAATGTTTTTACTGAATACAAGTGGGGTCCTACAGTCAGAGACCACTAGCATTTTAATGCCTTTTTTTGTTTTAATGCCTTTTTTTCATATTACCATCATAACAAATCAATTGGGGGAGGGGTGGGGGAATAAATAAATAAATTAATTAAATAATTAAACAATTTCAGGATTTTTCAAAAAGTATTTAGAATAAATATGAACTGAATTTCTATTTTAAATTCAGGATTCTCAGTGCGAACCCCAGACTATATCTGCCAGAAATCATTATTGAAAAAAAAAATCTTTTAAGTTTTAATACTTGTAGTTAATACTTAAATGTTTTTAAAAACCGATATTCTGGTTTTCCAATGCAGATTTAATTATTTATTTATTTTTAAAATGCTAGGATATTGTGACCCATCGGGGGCCCATGAGGGAGCGGTGCAGATAGGACAGGAACTCAGTGTTGCAAAACTCCAGCTGCAGCATGAAGTTCTGCTTTCTTTTGGCTAGTCATTGCCATTCTACAACCTTAAGACTTTACTCTAACAGACATTTACAAAAAATTATTTACTTTTCATTCTCCCTGCCCTGATTCTACCAACTTCTTTTCAATATTATCTCTCTTTTATAAAATGCAACTGTGCAGTGCAACAAAATCATACCGTTCATCCAATTACAATGACAGATGATTTTTTCCTCCTTTTCTGGAAAACAAAACAGTTGTCTGTCTTTCATAACACACCTCAATAAATTATTTAATTCACCTCATCTTATGTCACTGATCAGCCATATAACATTTAAAAAATCTTAACTGCATTGTAAAGCCACAGAAAACTTGTGTCCAAATTAAAATGAAATAATATATATATTACATAAACCAAACAGTTCAAACAAACCTTTGAACTGATCAACAAACAAAGACAAGGAGTAACTCTGGGAGATATTTCTGTCTGAATGAAACTCTGATACTCCATAGGTTGAATACCTCAACAGTAGGAGGGTTTGTCATTCCATGATGTTCAGAGACATTCATTCATGCAAGGCTGTGTGTCTCTCAAACATCACAAGAGCAGGCAGAGCTGGCAGTGTTAAGTTAACCTTAGACGATTTACACGGATGCTGAGAACATCACATGAAGACACCATCATGCCATTTACAATTTACACATGGAATGAAATACTGAAGAGATTTGTTTTGTTTTGATTTTTTTAGTTATATATAATATATATCCACACTCATACCACGGTTCACAAACTTCAAAATATTTAACAACACCATTGCTTTTATACTACAGTAATCGTACCCTGTTCGTCCCTCAGAGATCCGCCTCGTCTCAGCTCTGATTATAGAAAGGGCTTCAAATTCTTCTGGAAAACTTTGCCGCATTGGTAGAGGGGTTGCCGCTCACAGCAAACACATTTAGTCCAATAATGCAAGGGTCACGTAGATGCTCTGGAGCTTAATCCCAGGCAATGACATCTCAAGTTTTCTCGAAGGGTTTTCAGTTAAACACGCACCTTAACATGGAAACCAGGACTACAACTTCAGTACCAGCACACACACACACACGCACGCACAAAGGAGAAAAACTGCATATTTAAGACATACAAACTCACAAACTGAGACTGCCTTCAAAACTCATTTTGGGGAGCACCCTCAAAGAAACCATTTAGAGAACAATGAACACAGGACTACTGGACTATTTAACGGTGTGACAGCGTTTTCCTTCCATTTGGTCAGAACATGTTTAACCAAATACAATACAAATATTTGTATACGAATACAAAATGGTATAGACATCTAATCTTATAGCTTCATATGGCAAATTCATGACCTCTGTAAGCAAATTGTGTATATAAAGCCACAGTATGACCGTATTGTATGCTAACCTTTGGAAATGAATCCCAATATATTTCATTATTTGGGACTTGGTAAACGCCACTATGTAAAAATCACACATTTAGATCGCTCTTCCAACTGAAAACATGAAGGATGTTGCCGTGAGTTCAGTTTTTATCGGGGGGTCTATGTTCTGTACTGTTTTTTTTTTTCAACCCATCAGTTTTCAGATTAGTTTTTAATCTGAATATAACTGTCCAGCTCCAAAACGTATGTGGGAAAAAAAGTTTCCCGAAAATATTGCCTCAGCAACCATTTTCATCTCTCTTCCCCTCCATAATCTCTTGCTACATTCCTTCCTCAAGCTCTCATTTGTGTCAAATTGGAGAAACTTTGATTTAGTGCAAAATGCTCTGAAAATCCTCGATTTTGAAAAGTATGAGTCCACCTCTTTACAATTCTGAGAGGCATCAAGTGTGCAGGTTGACGACATGAAAAAACGCAAGACTGAAAACATAACAGCACTGATGAGACAAAAGGGGGCGAAAGTGATTAAAAAAGAGAGATAATCAGAGCTCAAATTAATTTCAAAACAACAACAACAATAAAAAATAATAAAAGGACAAAAAGAAACCCCTATTGATCATTCCAAAACTTTCTTGTCTAATGCTTCTTTGCCATTTGTCCGCGAGTAGGGCTCAAATGCGGACGAGCTCAGGAAGCGGGCAGAAAGTTCCTGCAAGTTCCCCGCGAGGGATCCAGCCATGCCAAGCGGGGTGGAGGAGATGCGTGAGGAGACCGACCCGAGCAGAGAGGGCATAGGGAAGCTAAACAGCCCATGGGCAGGCGAAGATCCCTGCAGTCCTGTGACTGTCCCCGAACTGGTCACCGCTGGCAGCGGCGGGCTCCCCCCGGCTGTGCCTGAGCTGGCGGCACTGCTGCTACTGCTGCTGGAGGAGCCTCCATTAGCGGTGATGCCCAGGGACGGCCCACGCAGGGCTGAGCCTAGCGACGAGCTCCCGCAGTGGGGCAGCAACCCTGGCAGGCCTGGGGGAGTGAGGAGCCGGCCCTGCTCCAGGAGACGCAGGACGCTGCAGGTGGCGGCTGTCTCAGAGACCATGGAGCGCAGCTCTGAATCCTTGCCCTGATCCTTCTTCTGCTTAGTGCGACGATTCTGAAACCACACCTTTACCTGTCGAAAGGAACGATAGAGAGAAATTTGTTTAAAATAGAAAACAACAAAGCAATATAATATGGAGAATACTGTAAGCTTGCATAATGCTACTATTTCTTCAAACTGGTTTAAATGTTAATTATTAATAAATAAATGAAAATTAAATAAGATACAATTTAAAAAGTAAAACAATTATTTGATTTTTAGATACCATGAATTATAAAGTCTATTAATAGAGACGACATAAATTAAAATGTAATTAAATTATGTATATATAAATTAATCTAATTAAATAAGCAGTGGTAAAGTTTAATTCTTAATGCACCAATTTAATATGTATTTTGGCACAGTAAAAAAAAACGTGGGCTAAAATTAAATTGAAATTTGAAAAGTGTAAGTTAAACTTATTTTTAATGAATTTAATTTAAATAAAAAGGGTAATTGTAAATAAAAACCTATATAATGGACAAAAACATGCACCTATTCTTTTGAAAAAAAACGCAACACGAGCTCCTTTTGCAAGGACGGATGGATCAGTACTGTTTTGAACCACGTAATTGTACTGTATCCATTTAATTTAGGATTACAAAGAAAGAGGAATGGCAATTTCCAGATAATACATGTTTAGATCAAGTTCCGATGGCAGAACAAAATCATAATATATATATTTATTTTCTATAGAGAAAAGGAGGCCCACTTTATATTTGTTATATTTGTCACTTAAAAATGATTCATAATAGTTTCAGAGGAATAAGAACAATGAAGTATGACTAACATCTCAGAATTGTGTCAAGCAGTTTAACTGTCACATTTATATAAAAAAACACATTAAAATAACCATCTTAAATGCATCACAATAAAAATTGTAATACTATTTAAATATCTCGTGATATATCAAGATGATTAAATAAAGAATAAGCTGCTGTATTTTCAAAGCTGTTAGTTACATAAGTGCATGCCTTAACAGTTTCATCAGTGTTGTAATGGAATGCTAAATATTGAGTTATCATATTAAACCTGCTATTGTCTCTAAAGCACTAAAATAAAGCACTAAAGCAGATACCATGAACCGGAAGGTCACGAAAAACATTGAGTTACGAGCAATTCCACCTTATAAAAACATAATATTTTTCCCTCTAGTTCTCCATGCATTCTTGACTCTACCTTTGAGAAATACAAAATGCATTGCTGGTACACTTTCACAGATTTCCTTGTTTGATCTTTCCACAGAACATTTAGTGTTTCAGAACACAATGTTAATTTCATGAAGCCGTCATTAAGGAACACTTCACCATCTTTATCAGGCGGCCAAGAAGAGACACGGGAAGCTTTAATGTAATCAAGGCATGGATTTGAACTGCACTGCAGCATGGGGCATTAGAGAGGGCATTAGTGAAGATAACTCTATTGTGCTCCCTGTGTTAGCAGCACCGATCTGCCTCAGGGCTTTAAATGTCTTAATTTCACCCCACAGGAGAGCAGAAGAATTTTAAAGTCATTAGTGGGGTGATGATGTGATAGAATGTGACAGTTCAAATGGCCAATAGAATTAGAAACATTGAGACAGAATTGTTGTTTTGCAGGTGTTCAGGGTGTTTAATTAGGGGAGCCCTGATCAATATATGACTGCAATATTGAGTGTTAAAATGAGAAAAAGCAGCTATATATTTTTATATCTTGTGAGCCATCATGTCTTTTTTTTCTTAATAAATGAAGTACTTGGTCACACAAGCATGTGCTATAATGAACATGTTCACTAATGAATAAACAAATAAAAATGTGGATTCCAAAATTAGTCGTACTATTGCAGTCAGAGTTTCCCCACGCTGCAGGTTATCCAGGGAGACACGTAGAGAGAGAGAGAGGGATAAAACGAGGCCGAGAGAGAGAGAGCGAGAGAGAGAGAGAGAGAGAGAG
>NW_015540946.1:24790-27060 GCF_001515605.1 Sinocyclocheilus anshuiensis
AGAGAGAGAGCGAGAGAGAGAGAGAGAGAGTGCATGTACAGTTCAGTCATGTAATCTCAAGCTCGTGACCTCTTGCTGACCCCTGCGCAAAGCATGTGCCGCAAATGCATCGCTGGGCTTATTTTTGTAAAGCAGGCCTTTATGCCACTAACAAACCATCAAACTATTGCACTGATGGCGAGGGCAAAAAAAAAAGGGAATTATCCGGGAAAATGTCAGCAAGATGTGATCGGATCGCTGATGTTTTAAGTGGTCTGAAGGGATGCCACCCAAAATGCAAATTAAATAAATATCAAAATCATAATAATAAAATCATGTAGTCAGAACAACCTGTTACCAGGTAACTATGTGTCTTTTAATTGTACAGAGTATCAATAATACATTTTATGATTATGCGCCAGACATGCGTCACAAGGATAAATATGTTTTGGGAGAGCCAAATTTGTGTGATACATGATTGTGATTATTATTATTTTTTTAATTGCTGATTTCAATAGTCTTTATAATGATTGAATTTGAATTTGTAATTGTATTAGTGTGTATCTATATGTACATTTGGGTGTGTACCTGAGTTTCAGATAGGTTAAGTTGTCGGGCAAGTTCGGTTCGTTCTCGTCCCACAACATACTGGCACCGCTGAAACTCCATCTCCAGTCTGTACAGCTGTTCTGCTGTGAACGAGGTCCTAGTACGCTTTGGTCGGTCTAGATCCAAACCCTTGGGGAGAATAATCTCTCGAATCGAACCTTTGGCATCTAAATGTGATAGGAAAATGTTTTCAGCAAATTGTCATACCTACTGTAAGATTATCATTAAAATATCTGTTCATTCAATTAAAAGAAATGATTATATCATAAAAACATGCCAAAAGTGATTTCTTTTTGAGAAATTAATATAGGTAGTCATGGAAAACATTTGTAACATTACACAGTTTTTGTGGCTAAATAACCAACAAAACATATGACATTTTTTATTAATCAAGCAAATTGTCATACCTACTGTAAGATTATCATTAAAATATCTGTTTTTAAAAGAAAGAAATGATTATATCATAAAAACATGCCAAAAGTGATTTCTTTTTGAGAAATTAATATAGGTAGTCATGGAAAACATTTGTAACATTACACAGTTTTTGTGGCTAAATAACCAACAAAACATATGACATTTTTTATTAATCAAGAAATTATTTTCCTCCACAAGTTGTTAAAAATGTCACAGTTTTGTAGGTATATCATGGCGCATAAATGCTAAACAAATGCCAGACTAGACTTATTATTTTAGTAAGTTTTTTATTTTAAATACTAACAATTCATCATGTAGGAAACAGTGTTGACTAAAATAAAAAAGTTAAATTAAAGCTCAAAGAATATTTCAATTTTTTTTTTAACTTAATTTAAAACACAAATACACAAAAAGGTCTGACAAATCATACTGCACAACAATTTTCTATTTTTCTGTCTTTTGCATATTAGTTATAAATATTTATAACGGGTCTTCTATCTCTGAACAGATTAAATGATTACTAAAAATGTTTACTAATCAAGTATTTAATAAAGTAAATGCATAAAAACAGGGAGATAAATGCGTGATTTAAAAATGAAAGAAATATTTAAGAAATACACCAAACATGTTAGCTGATTAATCAAAGTAATTATTTTTGTTGTTATTTGTGTCTTTGTGATGTGCAGAACCATGCTCCAGCATTATTAGTAAAATTTGAAGCAATAAATATACTCTTTAAAAAATTAGTTAAGCTTTGTGACAACTTCAAAATAACTTAAAACACACACTGGTCTCCATAATTATTCAAATCCAGATACTAAATAATTGTATTGGCTGCTGAATTGAGACTGAAGAAATTACACAATAATTTCATAAGGTTAATTTGCTCGTATTTCAGCAGGCCTCCGAGTCTGCCCTAGATTTATCTTCACAACCTAAATAAATTAATGGAGCTGATTGCGCTCCAAAATTTCACAATCAGCTGACACAAGCAGGAGGGGCTTCACAACTATGTTAGTAATTTAATACAAATACAGACAAATAGCTTTTAGCCAAATTGTCGCAAAAACATAATAGCTTTTTAAAAAAAAAAACTTAATGTGAAATATGATTCATTTACAGATGCATTTCTGTGCATCTCAATGATACTGTTTAAGGAAAAAAAGATGTATCTTCATTAAATACTTTAGTAAAAGAAGCAATGTAACAGAATGCTTAAAAAGTAACAGAATGCATAATTTTTTTTGATGATGGACAAAAAGCATTGA
>NW_015540946.1:27150-28978 GCF_001515605.1 Sinocyclocheilus anshuiensis
AAAACAGAGATGATAAGACCATCTAATGATAACTAACATAATCAGCTATGCAAAAAAAGTTACATCTTTCATTATGTATAAAAATAACTAAATTTCTTAGATCCCTCAATCACAGAAACTGTACTGTAAAGAAATAAAAAATTAACAATCATTTTGTACAGTGCTAATTATTTTCCAGCTTGGATAATTATTCTATTTATTTTAGTGTTTTTGTCCATAATGGTAATACATATTTGAAATTATTCTAAATAGCATTTTCTAAATATTTGCAATGGAGAAATTGGATCATAAAGCTATGACACTCCATAAGAGCTGACAAAATAACTATCATAATTTTTTTCTTCAATACAAAACCAATTTAGTCCTGTTCTCAATGCAGCATAGATCAATTTGCACCATGTACACTTGTGCATGCTCAAATCTATAGACACTCACTGCTGGACGAAAAAAAACAAAACTAAACTAAACCAGCGACTCAGAAGAACTATCACAAAAAGCAAAATGAAAAGTTCCCATTAAGTCCATTTCCTGGTTTTTTTTTGTGGAGTACAAAATGTACAAAAAGCTCCACAGGAGTGTTTTTAAACTTACCCCGAACTAGAATCCTCCGGCAGTAATCAGGATCTGCTGAGCTCGTCCGGCTCTTTTCGCAGTTTTCCACCGGTTCGGATGGAGAGAAGGACTCCTGCTGGTCCTTCAGGAACGTTTTTGAAATGTTCCCCTGGGAATCCTTTCCCTCTTTCCCCTCTTTTAGTCCATTCTTCAACAACATTCCGGACTCCGAGTCTTGGCTGTAGCGGACTTCCATAGTCTCTTATCCTCTGCAAAGATTTCTCCTTCTTTTTCTCCTTGTTGGGAAGAAATAACTATTCGAGTATGGACACACGGCTTATTCTGGGTAATACAGGTTTGGTCTTTCCGTAAAACAGCAGCTTTGAATCGAAGTCAGATAGCTAATGTGCCACCAGCACTTTCCTGGTCCACTGATCTGCCCTATTATCTCTGTGCAGACTCACTTGCCCAATGATCATAGACTTCTCACCCAAATTCAACAGCAATTTAACAGCTCCTCTCCTTGTGACATTCACATCAGGCTGATCTCCGGGTAATCAGAGCTGTCGACGGACGCATGCTCGCCGCTTCAATTGATTACGGTAATTTTGCTGCCTCCACATTTGCGTAACCTCATGAATACTCTAAATTGTTTGGGAAATGCACATTGTCCTGATAGAGGGGTCCACTCACTCCAACCCCCCTCTCCGCCCTCATGCGCACAGGATCAAGGGAGATGATTTGACTCGAATCGCCACCACGCACAATCACAGAGCCAAAGGACCACCAGAAAAGTTCCACTTCATTCCTCGATGCCCTGGCACAGGCCGTTCCCCTTCTCTCAGGCTGTAGATTTTTGGTTGGGCTAACTTTACGAGCAGGCTGGCGAATCTCTCCCCAGATAATGGCCCGGTACCACACGCTGCACCCTTGGAGCTAATACAAGCAAAGAGCGAAAAGAGAGAGAGGGAAAGACCGGTGGAGAGCAAAGAGAGAGAGAGAGAGAGAGAAAAAGAATGAGGGAGGCGGAGAGACCTGGAATACGAAAAAAATGGAATCCACTTCGCTTGGAATCTGTAGTGGTAATGAACACGGATTGACAAAAGAAAGAGATGAACACAAGGGAACTCTGTCAAACGAGGGACAGTGCGCACAACCACCCTGAGTTACCCAGCACCTCTAATGCAAACCCCAACCCAATGCTACCATCACTCAGCCCCCTTACCCTACAAGAAACCTGTTAAAGCACCGCTAAAAAACTCAACCTGACCAAGAT
>NW_015540946.1:29195-30203 GCF_001515605.1 Sinocyclocheilus anshuiensis
CCTCCCCCCTCCCGAAGCCATTCAGTCCTTTATGGGAAATGGAGAGCAAAAGGAGTGAAAGATGGCAATTATCTAATTGGACTATTAACAAACAATTCTGTGAGTGTGTCTGGTAGGGAGCAGAAGAGGATGGGGAGGGGGGTGCTGGACTAACTTCATTTAGTGAGTGTGTGGGGCAGCCTGTTGGAGAGAGGGAAAGGTTGTTTAAAGAAAAGATGAGAGGGAGGGATTTTTTAAAGAAAAGGTAAGAGGAGGCAACGAAAAGGGGCCGCAGGGGCAACGGGGCGATTCTGCGCAGAGCTTGGGAAAAAGAGTTCGGTGGGACACGCACCAGCTGTGGTCTGAGACGTTCCAGGTCGACAAAAGATGAAGATGTCCTGCACGGAGACTGTGAGACACTAAACTGTCTTGGTACAGAGCCATCTTCAAATATCTGTTGCTTTTTAAGACTGTTGGTCATGTATAATCCCTGTTGAAAAGAACAACATATGTTAGGTTAGGGATGCGGGTTTCCTACCATGGCTTAATACACTAATATGCTCTCTTAAGTTACTAATATAACTAATACGTACCCTTATGTTATGAATATTAACATTTAAGGAACTAATATGTACACTTAAGTTATAAATATAGGAACTAAAATGTAACCTTAAGTTATAAATGATACATTTGTAGCTTAAGTGTAAATGTTAGTACCCTTAAGGTACAAATATGAATCCTTGAGTTCTGAAAATCAACCGTTAATTTATTAACATGAACACTTAATATCTAAATATCAACCGTTAAGATACTAATATATTATGTATAGATAATGTATATTCAAGTTACTTATATCAATCCTTATAATCTAAACCCTTAAGTTACTAATATCAGCCCTTAAGGTACTGAAATATACCCTAAAGTTACTAATATCAACCATTAAGTGATTTCGAGAGGCTCAAAATCACTTTCCAGAACATTCTCGTTCACCATTCCTGGCTGGTGGAATGATCTTCCCACCCCTATCCG
>NW_015540946.1:30342-35594 GCF_001515605.1 Sinocyclocheilus anshuiensis
ACTTCCTGTGTCTGTTTGCCTCTTTAAGAAGAATCGCTTTATGTATCCCCAAATTGTAAGTCGCTTTGGATAAAAGCGTCTGCAAAATGACTAAATGTAAATGTAAATTAAGGTACAAGTATACTTTAGGGGTAGATAAGGCACAGAGCTGTCTCTTTGAGGGTACTGCCCCACTGACAAGCTAAAGGTAGGCTATATACAGTGGTGGACGAAGTACACAAATCAAGTACTTGAGTAAAAGTACAGATACGTATAATAAAATATGAAAAAAGTGTTTTAAAGCTTGTTGTTTTGCAAAACATCACAGTTATACAGTATATGACATGAGAATAAGGCCTGAAGTTAGGAAGAACATTTTAAGGAAAATATTCGATTTTCATAATTATTTTTTTCTTCTCAAACCTCTGTGGTGTAAAAACACCCCTGGCCAAATGCCCCCAGAGGGCATCACTTCCCACTTTGATAATTACTGTAGTTACCATGTTCTGAACATCACATCCATTCTTTTCCCCCAGATGTAATCTATCTAGGTGGTTGAATAAAAATATTTGGACTTTATATCTAAAAATTACCTCAACTTAGCACCAGCAAGCTTGTTAGCTAGACAGTTAGCATCAGCTAACAATATTTACTTATTTTCAGTATGGTTATGAATAAATATTCATATCTGTCTACTCGGCTAGTTAATCCAAACAATATAAAAATTTATACTGTTGATAAACAATATAAAAACAGATGTCACATAGGGCTAAATGCGTAGCATTTTAATAAAACTGTTAACGTTACGGCAGCGGGGAATATGAACGCGCATGAATTATTTTATTTAGTCTGTGTTATTTTAATGTTTCGGGGTTTTTTTATACCTAAAATAGAGACACAGATGTTGATGTGTCTGCATTCAATCATTTCAGTGGACTTAAATAGATCACCCTTTACAGATTTAGTTCACAAACTGACAGTTTTGACCTAAATATGATTTTCAGTTACAATAATTAACCCTAAATTTCGACATTAGTAACTTACTTTTAGCAGCATCAGACGCGTGCGCTCACAAGATCTCAAAAAGCTTTTACTTTAGTTTATTTGGGTGATTTTTATTTTATTTTTATAAGAAAGTAGAGTGTAGTGGTGGGAGGAGAATGGGACCAGACTCGAACCTGGAGCAAGTACATGGTCCACTGAACCTGACATGTCAGGAAATGTTTGACCCTGCAGTCATGCAAATTACTCATCAACCTTTTGATACCTATAAATATTGCAAATAGTTCAGTATAAAGACAAATTTCACTGGATTTTCATTGGTCTCAGGGACACATTATCTGAAATCAAACTGCATTGATAGCATCCAAGGCCTCACTAGACCCAACAATTTAGTGATTTGTGTTGGAAATTAACATCCTGACCTTCAGTTTTGCCATTCTGTCATTAACAAAAGAAGTCATAACATTGTGAAATGCTAATATTTTCAATATGGAATTTTTTGGGCTTTCATACATTTTTCCCCACATATTTCTGTGTGAAGGTTATTCAGATATGCCCTAATGAAGTAGCTGTGAAGATCCCAGAACAAAATGAGTGCTGTTTCCTCTTCCTTTCTGTTTGTCTCTATTGTGTTACTGCTGGTAAAGCCTCCCATCTGAGGGTAAGTAAAGCCCAGTGTCATAATGGCAAAACTCACCCACCTCATTTATTTAGAGACAACAAAACACTTCAGCGTCAAAAGACAAGAGGGACAAAGACGAGATGGGCGGAAACACACATAGACAGAGACAAAAAGACAGATGGTGAGACATATCAATAGATAAATAAGAAACAAGGCATGACATGACAATACCTGAATATGGGAAAGGCACATTTTGTGCCGCTCCTTTTGAGTGTGAGCGATGCAGCATGTGGGTTACGCAGCTATCAGAACTCCAAGATTTTGCAAACCTCCTGTGAATTTTGGAAAAACAAAAGAGGTGTGTATAACAATGATGGCAAAGGGCAGAACTATTGATAACCACTTTCATGTTAAATATGGAATACCTGCTTCATAAAATGTCTCTGTGGGCGTTTACTGTATGAATGCCTGAAATTATTCAGACTCCTATAATTCAACATTCATGAAATTTCAGAATTATTTAATATCATAATTCAGACAAAAACAGATTAACAGTAAAGCAAAACATTATGCATACCAATATGCATCAATATTCTGGCCTATACTGATAAACCAATCAAACTGTAAGATTAGGTTTTAGTTTTGCTATTTGTTTTATTTCAATTTATTTTAGTTTTAACGTTACAGCGAAAACCAATAAACGGCATAATGAATTAAATTCTATACTATTTTACTGAAAATATTCTAAAATAAAATAACAATACATTTTCTTTAAAATATTATAAAATAAAATAACAATACAAATTGTAAATTAAATAAAACACAAAACATCAGATTGAAATGTTGTAAGTGAACTATATACAAAAAGTGGCATTTAACAGTGTTATCAAATTATTAGTGTTTTAAAGATTTGCTTTAAGTAATCATTAAAAATGATCATGCACAACTAAATATCAATTTTGGCAAATAAAAAAAACCTCTAATACTGACTGTTAAACCGATATGGTATCGATATGCTTCTCCAATTACTAATTGATCGGTTTGTAAAACTAAATCACAAAACTAACTGGTCAGTGTCTTTGGCCCCATTAAATAAAATGAGCTAATATAAAAAATAAAGCAACCAAACCTAGGTGCTACTCATTCCTAATACAGTAAAAGGAATCCCCATGTTTCAACAAAAAAACCTTGAATTATATTACTGTAATAGGGTAAAACATACATCACACACAGATCCCACTCACCACCCCCAACTAACACCAGTGCATTCTTATTCCGCTAATACACCCATTACCAGACAAAGTGTGTTTTGGCTGTAAAAGAGGCCGAGGGGGAGAGACTTGAGTCCTATCTTGCTCTTAATAGCTCATTAGTAGAGCCAAGCAGGCTCTCTTCTGTATCGCTAGCACCTTTATTCTGCTAATGTTCCTTGTACCTCTTCCTGCCATCTACAACGTGTCAAATGTACATGGAGTACAAGCAGAGCCAAAACCTGGGAACCGTTTCAAAACATACCATGCTACTACCAGAGAGGGGCTACTCTGAAATAATATTCGGAAAGGTTTTTTTTTTTTTTTTTGCAAAAAGACAATGCATAGGAATTTAAAAGAGATAAACAGTACAAAGAGAATTAAAAGGAATTAATTCAGGAGAGGTGTTTGTGATTACTGGTTGTGCATTTTTGTGTTTTTAAGGGGTCTCTTTAAATTGGGTACGACGATATAAAGTATAGTTCATTTTAATCAGTAAAGCTTTTTAAAGCATTTTTAAAGCATTCTAAGATGGATCTATCTATCTATCTATCTATCTATCTATCTATCTGTAGACTTCAACAAAAAAAATCAGTAGAAAAATGGAAAAGTTACTGAAAATTTTCGTCCAGGACATGTGACATTTCCTTTAATCCTAAAACACATCAAATCCATTCTGTAATTCAAAATATGGGTAAAAACCTGTGAAAATCAATACAGAACATTATTTCATATTAACAGTACATTGGGCCCTGTTTTTACAGACTTTTCTTACTGTAGTCTGTGTATATACACAATTTACATTTACAAAATAAATAAATTTAATTGGAAATTACTAGAAAATATTTTATAAAATAATATTTATATAAATGATATGATACAGCATATTTTCCTCATCTCAGTAAGATACTATATATGCTGCAAACAATAACAAATTTAATCAAATATGCTATAGCTGATTGTGCATGTGTATAAAGTGTGTATTTATATAATCAATCAACCAAAAATGATTTGACGTCTGGTACTTTCAGGCAGGTCATATATTCATTGTTCTCACGGTTTTACATGCAATGTCTCAAAAATCGTAAGAGGTTGGTATATTCGCAAGGATTAGACACAGACCTTGCTGTTTTCCAACGGAAGTGATTTTCAGATAATTGTTCTGGAGGGCATGTTGTCAATGTTTCCTCTCTTTCTCTTCCATCCTGTTACCTAAAACCTCTCATTCAGATTTAACACATCAATACCATCTCTCAGCCTCTGCTCTCCTGTTCAAAACAGTGCTAGCAACCATCTTCAAATCATAATAGACCATATAATACCAGCAGAAAAAAAACCCAGCTTCATCTAAGTGTGTCAGTCTGACCAGGAGTCTTTCTCTCTCGGTGTCTGTGTGTGTGTGTGTGTGTGTGTGTGTGTGTGTGAGAGTGTTAAGCACACAGGCTGAGGTTTCTCATCAGAGCACATTTTGTGAGGGTCTAATGTTCGGTTTCAGAGCCATTACAGGTGGAGCAGGAGGGGTGTTTGTAGCCATGGTGCTCATCTTTGAGACAAAATCGCAGACAATCACTCCAATTTCAATTAAATGAGCTGGGCTGCAAAGAGATGAGGAATTTGTGTTTTTAGTTTTCTTTTATGTGCAACAAAAACAAAGGCAAACATGGTCTTGTAAAATTAAATTGTAAAATTAAAAAGTACAGTCATTTAAAGTTTTTAAAGAATTCAAAAGGCACACAAAAGCTATGCCATCTAAGGAAAAAAATATTCGAAAAAAAACATTTTCATGAACATTTAATGATTTTCTTTTCTCTTTACACAAAGAAAATCAAGATATTTGCACCAATAAATGCATGTTATGTTAACTAAAAAATAATATATTTAATTCATTTCCTGACAAATGCAGAAATATTATGCTTCCAGTGGGACAATCTGCAGTTATAAAATGTCATTTAGGCTTTTTAGGATAAAGATCTCCCTTACCCCTCCACTGTCCAGCTTCAGCTTGGTTTCAGGATTTCATCCTCAAAGCTCTATTAGGAGCATCCTAAAGACCTCAATCTGTTACAGCAGATGATTTGCAGGTGTGGGTGGCATTTTGGGACAAGGGGATCTGTATGTGAATGAATCGGACAGTGCTAGTGATTCAAATAGATGCAGTCAATACGAAGTCTGGTTAGGACACCTTCACTGCGCACACACACAAACACACACACACACACACACACACTGAAATCTCGGGTGTTTCCTAAGATTTATTTTAGTGAAGAATGTGATCAAAAGCTGGGAACACATACCGTGAGTAGGCTAACATGCCTAGACATATTTCAGCAGTTGGTTAATTGAGCCACTGGACAAGTTTGAGAAGTAGGCTATCTAAAGGTAGTCAGGAAAGAGGGGAG
>NW_015540946.1:35687-41681 GCF_001515605.1 Sinocyclocheilus anshuiensis
AATAGATGCAGTCAATACAAAGTCTGGTTAGGACACCTTCACTGCGCACACACAAAAACACACACACACACACACACACTGAAATCTCAGGTGTTTCCTAAGATTTATTTTAGTGAAGAATGTGATCAAAAGCTGGGAACACATACCGTGAGTAGGCTAACATGCCTAGACATATTTCAGCAGTTGGTTAATTGAGCCACTGGACAAGTTTGAGAAGTAGGCTATCTAAAGGTAGTCAGGAAAGAGTGGAGAACGGAAATAGACCTTGATCACATTTGCCACTGTTTCCACAGTGTTTGTGGTGACATTTTGCTCAGTCCCCTACAGTTAAGCGACTGACGCCATCTCCTGTTGGCATAACGACATTGCATGATAGTGACAAGGCCAGTTGTCATTTTTATTTACTCCGGTAATTATTTACAGTAAATTCATTTCAAGTTAATTCATGTGTAGGCGCATACCTTACAGTTTTGGCTACAAATTCCACACACACAGGCCTTGTCTGGTCTCGTTTATGGCGAAGACTGCATCTGTTTGCATTGTTACTCAGCTGAAGAACATTTACCTCCTTGATCCTCTCTTCGTCCTTGTTTCCAGTCTCCTACTCCTCTCCTCCTTCCAGTCTCCTGTTGATCTTCCTACAAGACAACAGGTAAGTGTTTAGTATCTCTCAGTGACTGTTTAATAGTGTGTGTGTATGTGTGGATACTCACAATTCATCTCCCATCTCCATTATCCTCTGCTCATGCTGCCTGTGATTTCATTCAGGTCCATTAATAAAGTATTTTGAATAGTTTAGACTTTCCAGTCTGTCCAGTGTTTGTTTCCCTGACAGGTGAGTGGAGGGTGAATATGTGGTCATATGTTCAAAATGCAGGTGGAGACAAACTGAACTATTATTAGACACTGTCCTAAAAGAAAGACAGGAATTAGTCATTGCACAACTGGCGGAGTCAGTAATTGGTTGACTGTAACAGCGCCTCTTTTGCATTGTACTGCTGTACAATTAATTAAAGGGGTCATATGATGCGATTTCAAGTTTTCCTTTCTCTTTGGAGTGTTACAAGCTAATTGTGCATAGATTTTATGCCAAAGGGTGGAAGCTATAAGATTATTAGCTATCAGCCATTTCCATTTAGACAACTTAACAAGCACTCCCTCTACTAATCCTTCCCAATTTTTCATCCTATATTCATCTTTTCCAAGATATACACCTAAGAATCTAATACCGGACTTTCCCCACTTAACATTTTCTGGGAGTTCAGGCAGAGAGCTTCTTTCAGAGCCACACCATAATGCCTCTGTTTTTTCCCAATTAAGTTTGGCTGATGATGCTCCTTCAAAAATCTTTAAAGCTTCCTTTAAAACTTGAATATCATGTTTATTTCTAACCATCACAGTTATATCATCTGCATAAGCTGAGAGCTTAATAGCTTCAGCTTCTGGCTTCTCACTTACTAAAATACCTGTTAATTTAATTCTTAATAAACAAAGTAGAGGCTCTATTGCCAAAGCATATAACTGACCAGACATAGGGCACCCTTGTCTTATCCCTCTTTTCATTTGAATTGGTACACTTAAACCTCCTCCAATTTTAACCATACTTACAGCATCAGTATATAATATTCTAATCCATGATAAAAAATGTTCTCCAAACCCATAACACTCAAGAACCTTAAAAAGATAATTATGGTCCACACGATCAAAAGCTTTCTCCTGATCCAGAGAAAGCAAACCAAAATCAACATTATATATTCTAGCATAATCCATAATATCTCTCATTAAAAACAAATTATCATAAATAGACCTTTTGGGTATACAATATGTTTGGTCTTTCTGTATTAACACATTTAAGTCTGTTTGCCAAACACTTTGATAAAATGGTGCAATTAAAGTCTCCACCAATAATTAAAAACTCTTCTTGTGAAAGAGATATAAGAGTATTTTTAAGCATCTCAAAAAGCTTAATTCTGTCCCTTCCAATATTTGGTGCATAAATGTTAACAAAGACAAAACTTATATCTTTTATTTTAGCTTTAATTAAAAGAAGCCGCCCTCTTTCTAATTCATTAACAGATAAGATGCTTACATTTAATTCAGCAGAAAACAATATTGCCACCCCTGCACTTAAATTTGTTCCATGACTAAGAACAAACTGACCATCGGACCACAAACCCCAATCTACTTCATTATTTATATCACTGTGATTCTTGTAGAAACATCACATTAATCTCTTGTAGTTCTATACTTTATTTTAGTAATAACCATTTATTTTTATCCCTAATCCCATTTACGTTAAGAGACCCCACTCTTAGGACATCCATAATAAGGTAGGATAGAAAAGTAGAAAGAACCAGTAGTGTGAGAAGAAAGCAAAAGGAAAGACTGATAGCCATTGTGCACTTATTTTAGTTTACATTTCCCTGCCCGGCGTTTCGCCCTGACCGGTTTTACTCCTTGCCTAATTGCTGTTAAGTATTTTTTTAATCGAAACCTTTTCTGCTGAGTTAATACTTCTAGGTTGCATTCTCGTCTTGCTTTCATAACAGAAGACACAAATTTATCTAAATCTGGAAAAAACTTTACAATTTCAACTTTTTTACCCTTTGTCTCATCCAAGAAAGCATTAATCTGCTCAACCGAATACAAATCACTTCCACAATTAGCCACATCAAAGTCAGCACATGAATCATCATCTCTACAACTTTCTATAGTTGTTTCTGACAAATCCATTTCTTCACTTTGCCCATCATGTGTCTCATTTTCCTGTACTGAATCACCACAAGCATCTCCCTTGCTAACCACATCACTACAACTTGGAATCTCAGCACCATTCACAATATTTTCTAAAACATTTTGCCTTGCCTCAGTGATAGTATCTGCCTTTTCAGGTTGTTGCGTTGTACTCTCCGTCACAATCTGCGGCCTATTGAATGGGCCTTCCTCTTCAGGATTACGTGCTTTGTGCGGGCGTGTGAACCGTTTGTGTCCAAAATCTCCGCATTCAAAGCACCGCAAAGTCTCTGTACTAGCGTACACCATGTATGAGCCCTCTCCATGAGATACCCGAAAAGACACATCGAGCATTTTAGTGGGAGAGCTCAAAAACATGTAAACTTGTCTTCTGAAAGATAGCACATGTTTAAGTGCAGCATTTTTACAACCCAACGAAATCTTTTACAGCACCGGCAATTTTGCCAAATCTAGTCAGCTCTTTAATGATACTCTCATTACCAACGAACGGGGGTACATTAGAAATGACAATTTTCGTTGCCGGTACCGACAACGGTGTAATAGGCACCTACGTTTCATTCATCCATATTCCGCTTTCAATCAAGTTTTTTACCTGATTTTCAATTTTCAAAAAAACAACTACTGCCTTATTCATTCTTGAAGCCGAACTAATATTTTCATGACCGACTTTGGCTCCTACAGCAAGGAGAACATCCTCAATAGACGTATTCGCCTCCGATGTACACCTGAAACCATTCCGGAGGGTGAGAGGCGACGCTCCCCCCACGGGGGTAGACGTCATGTTGCCTCGCACTCACACACCACGCGATATAAGAATAAAACCTACGCTAATAACAAAAAAAGTGTTCAGAAATGTGAAAGAAAATAAAAAAGTAAATAAGAAAAACCAAGAGATAATAATCAGCTTGAAAACAAAGAAACCGAAAAAATGCCAAACGCTCTCCCACACGTGTCTCTCACACACGCACTCACTCCCAGCATCCACTTAATGATCTTTAAAAAAGCATCATATGACCCCTTTAAAATAAGGTGTACTTGCCCCGCCAACTGGCAACATACTTGTTTTTGGACACCTTGGGCGATACCTGCACACACACACACACACACACACACACACACACACAAACAGTGACAATACTGGCAATGATAACGTGTTGACACTGTTATGTAATTTATAGGTAAGTAATAGTCTTTTTATGGGATAAGAAAAAGAAAAGCGGTTGTTCTTCCAATCAAATGCTAAAAAATAACAAAATAATAGGTGTAATGGATCATATCATTCTCATTTTCTATTTGTATTTAAATTTGCATGTTACAGAATCACAAAGAAATGGGATGTGAATTTTAACGAGTCAGAAAATGTTTTAGCTGAATAGGATAGCAGCCATGACCTTGTGAAATAGGCTTAAAAAGAGGAACAGCACTCAAGCTACTTTACAAGTTATTCCCAGACAGACCTAGACAGCCTGAAGATATTCTTCTGGAGCAACCTTGCATTCATTGATCTGGGTGAATATCCACTTAAAATCTATTGAAAAATAAGTCAGCAAGTGAATGTGCCAGACTGAAATAATGCAACTTAATATAAGCAGAACATCAGACATCATTTTGGATATTAAAGAACAGAGATAACAAAACTTTGCAATATGAACACTTACATAAGTTTAGAAATGAAACGGGGTGAATCATTGTGAGAGAGATGACAGCTTTACAATGTTTTTGTAGAATCAAATAAAAAATAATGTCATTGAAGAGGAATTTTATGTCAAATTCCCCTTCAGAGTGAATGTATGGTCTCTTCATATCAGTTCACTGCCATAGTGTTCTGTCATGTTCTGGCATGTCTTAGCAATATTTACAGTATGTGTTATGAAAACAGGCATTGTGGATGAAAAGGTTGACTTGTGACTTTATAAGCAGGATAACTAGCTTTTCAAGCTGTGCATGCACCACCTTTGGAATTCACATGCATTCTCATTTGAGATTCTCAGGCAGCTGGATCCAGATCTCTGTGCAAACATTCAACAATGCTTAAGGTTAGCTATTTCCTCTTGGGTTTCTTTAAATGATTGTAATTGAGATTTTTGTATAGAGACACTATTTATAACAAACTGAAGTTCTATAGTTGTAATTTTTGACTTTGTTTTAACTGTCTATGTTAGTAAACAGTGTATATCTTGTGATCATAGATCATTTGTTGTACATACACTTTCGTAATCAAATTACACTATTTTTCAACCACTTCATTTTCTTTTTCTGGTTGTTTGCTTTCAACAGAAAGAAGTCAAGCCGTACTGGAATTTGTCAGTCAAAATCTTATATGCGAAGTTCCATCAGTCCTATGACTACGGTGAGACAGGTTGTCCTCTCAACATCAGCCAAATATATTCATTTACAAATTGTAATTTTCTTTTTAGCAGAAGTGTAAAGTTTAAAGCGAACATGTCTAAACCTGTTTGCAGTTTTGATTTAAAAAAATGTGTGTTGCTTGAACTTGCTCTGCTAGGTACACATGCCTATAATGCACTCATTACCGTGGGAAGTAGGGGTGCTGAGGGTGCTGAGGGTGCTGCAGCACCCCCTGGAGTGTAGCCCACGAAATGGGAAGTAGGGGTGCTGAGGGTGCTGCAGCACCCCCTGGAGTGTAGCCCACGAAAAAATGGGGGTGCTGAGGGTGCTGAGTTAAAAATAAATGAATGAACAATATGTAATACAAAATAAATAATATTCATTTTATTAATTAGTATATTCATTAAAATTCATTAAAAAAAAGAAGCCTAAGCCTACAATGACAAGAAGCAACGGTTAAATATGAGTTAAGTTGAATCAAATTGACTGTGAAAGTCGTCTCAACTGATTAAACGTATTAAACTGACTTAAAAAATCATTTGTTGCCATGATTTTTGGATTATATTATAACCTGTAACATGTCTCTGCCGTACCCAAATTAAGAATTAACAACCATTTCTACAGACAGCAGAGAAAGAGCGAGAGCGTCTACCTCAGCAGCAACAAATCTCGCATTCTCACATCTGTAGCGCTTATTTTGATCTTTAACGCTAGGTCTTTACTATTCTTGAAACAAAATTAATTCTTAAGGTTGATTCAGTATTACTCTTAATGAAACACACACACACAACATCAACAATGCTACAATGACAAAGTCACTTATATTAAACATAAAACTTTTATGAACAGATAAGAACAAATAAGATCAGTGGCGTAGCGTCTGGTTATGCA
>NW_015540946.1:42539-42834 GCF_001515605.1 Sinocyclocheilus anshuiensis
AAATAAAATTCATTCTTAAGCTTGATTCAATATTACTCTTAATGAAAAACACACAACATCAACAATGCTACAATGACAAAGTCGCTTATATTAAACATAAAACTTTTATGAACAGATAAGAACAAATAAGATCAGTGGCGTAGCGTCTGGTTATGCAGGGAATGCAGGTGCATATGGGCCCGGGCAGTTTGGGGGCAACAAGGGAACGAATAGAGCCCTGCATGGGTCCGGCCCTTGTCCAACAGCTTTATGAGAATTCTCGGCCCGAGTCCGACTGGATCCCGTGACTTTTCTC
>NW_015540946.1:43687-44110 GCF_001515605.1 Sinocyclocheilus anshuiensis
CAAAGCGCAACTTGTGTTATTAACAAAAGTTGCGCTTTGGATACGCCATCATATAGTGTCAGTCTTCTCTCATCACTCTTGTCACGTGCTACAATGCTACACTTTCACTCCTTACCTTTGTTCTCTATACACAGAACATTCTGGAGATCTTGATCTATGATGAGGATCCATTAATGAGGGACGACCATTGTGCCACTATCCTATTTGACATCAATAACCTCACACCTGGGAAAAAGGAGACCAAATGCTTTATAATAAATGACAAGGTCAGTGCTATATGGAGATCTCATATCTAAACAGACATTTCAACATAAAATAAACACTTAGTTGATAGAGCCCTTGATATTTGATTTGTGACTACTTTCTTTTTCAGACCAAGGATGAACTGTGGGTGGAGTTTGAGATCACTAAGAGGTGAGTGAG
>NW_015540946.1:44383-50167 GCF_001515605.1 Sinocyclocheilus anshuiensis
ACGTGCCCCAGCCACCCCCCCACCGTTTTATTTCTCAGCCCCCCCAGCTCAAAATACGTTCCCGCGGCTATGAATGCACTATGTATTTTTAAAGGCATTTCTGGGCTTTCAAAAGCCTTCAGCCGTACAGTTTGACAACTAATACAACAGTAATCTCTCTGAGTGTACATGCATACAAATAGATGTTTAATTATCTCAGCCAACTCACTAACTTTTCCAACCCCAAATCAATTTTTTTCTTTAGTGTCTTCATCTGACTGCTATGTCATCCTAAACTTACCCACGGCATCGGCCCGTACAAATCGCACCAAGACTATCTCAAATAGCGAGAAACCTGAATGGAATGAAACTTTCACATTCAGGGTGCACAGCAACATCAAGGTAAACCACTAAATTATTTGTCTGATCTTAGAATGTTTTATTATTTTATATCCTATTTCTAACCTCCCTTATTTATCTCTCCAGTAAGATGTGCAATATGAGTTCAAATATTTAATTACTCTAGTTTTTGTGTCATTAGATGTCTCATTAGAACCAACAAAATTTAATGCTACACTTTCACTCCTTACCTTTGTTCTCTATACACAGAACATTCTGGAGATCTTGATCTATGATGAGGATCCATTAATGAGGGACGACCATTGTGCCACTATCCTATTTGACATCAATAACCTCACACCTGGGAAAAAGGAGACCAAATGCTTTATAATAAATGATAAGGTCAGCTATATAGAGATCTCATATCTAAACAGATATTACAACATAAAATGACACTTAGTTGACTGAAAGCACTTGATATTTGATTTGTGACTAGTACTTTCTTTCTCAGACCAAGGATGAACTGTGGGTAGAGTTTGAGATCACTAAGAGGTGAGTGAGACTGCCTTTAGCAGTTCTAGTGGGCATTTGCAAAAATAGATACAAGCAAGAACCTGTTGCACAGTCGAGTGTGCATGTCCATACACATAAATCTGATCTAAGTTTCTGTTTTGTGTGTGTCTGTGTGTTGCAGCTCTGAAACACCAAGCCCATATTTCTCTAATGGAGTTTTGGTGGTACGAACCTTTACTACAACTTTCTTAAATATATCATGGGTTACAGTCAGATGATTTAAAATAATGATTTTCTGATGTACAGTATAAGAAGGTGTCTTCTTAAAAAGCTTCAGTTTTACTATAGGCTACATGCTCTTACCACTCTAACTAAACACTCAAAAATACAACAACTTTATCATATGAACTTTATGCTTTCTCTTGAAATAGGCAGGTCCTTTTTGTGAACTGAATGTGGAGATAGACAAGCTTCTAAAGAAGACTGAAGGTAAATAGACATGTTCATCCACATTTCCCATGCAAATGCTTGGATATTGGATGGCTACTGGAAATTCATTGGTATTCAGAAATAACTGTAAAAGAAAATAAAATGTTAAATTGCTCTATTCTATAAATTAATTTTGAAAACACGAGCAGTGTAAAAATGAACTCTGCAAAGAGTGATTATAATCCTAGATTTAGGCCTAGGTGTTTTTTGCTTATTCTCTGTGTGTTCTAGCAATGCAGAACATGGTTTTAAAACTGAAAGGGGCCTACAAAGAGGATTTTGTGATCTCAAATTCTGAGGAAAGCTCTAGCTTCCTGAAAACGTTACGTTACTACATCAACCGAGACCTGGAAACTGAACTCAATCTGACCTCTGAGAGTATTCCAGAAAATGTAGGTCATCCATGCCAACAATTATTCCTGACACACTACCACATAAATTATATTACTTACTCATTTTTCATATTTTGTGCAACAGGAACAGTATGTATACAGTACTTCACACAAGGGCTTGTAGATTTATAAAGCACCTGAAACAAACAGAAAGTGTGGCTTTAAATGTTTGCTTAAACAAACATACTTTTCTCCAGGTTGGGACAGTAGTAGTGGATGCTGCTGTTTCAGACCCTGTAGACACTGGATTGATCTCTATCCCTTTAAAACCATTACCATCCAAACAACAGATTACGGTCTCTTTGCCTCTGGGAGAGGTGAGTTATTGATTCATTAATCGATTAAATCTAAATGTGACGCTCCAAAAATGGGTTATTGATAATATAGTAACACATAATACTGTACACTAACAGAGTAATATAAATTTCTCCCCATCTTTTCTCATAATTAATATATTAAACAATCCTGTATTTATATTCATATATTATATTCATGTGTGCATTTAATCTAAAATGACCTGTTTTTCTTTCCTTTTTTTTTTCAAAGAATAAAGTTGATCTGCAACTGAAAACGGATGATCGGTAACAAATCGTGAATTAATTCACATCTATCCTCAGTAGTAGTTTAATAGTAAATGATAATTAGAAAATATAAAATAAAACATTGTAAATTACAATACTATTTATCAGCTTTTATTTCAAATCCATCCTAATCTCAGGATAAAAATGGTTTTGTGTGTGTTCTGAAGCTCCCATGAAGAGATGGATGTGCGCCTGGATTTTGATATCCCAGTGGAAGAAAAGAATTTTCTGGTGAAGAGAAAAAAAGTTGTGTCAAAGGCTCTACAGAAAGCTCTGAATCTCAGCTCTGCACCTGAGCCCAGCAAGGTACTTTAGCACAAATAACCCATATATTCAGCAAAGAACTTAAGAGATTGTGATGTTTTCCTACTGTACAATATGTACAGTAGAATTTTGATTCTATTGTTTGTATAGAATACAAATACCCAATAACAAATAGAGCAACATTTGAATCTGTTTGATGTGACTCCTCAGGTCCCAGTGGTGGCTGTGGTGTGTTCTGGTGGTGGGAGCAGAGCGTTAACAAGCACATATGGTAGCCTTAAGGGACTGCAGAAGATCCAGCTTCTTGATGCAGTCAGCTACATCACAGGGGTTTCAGGTGCCACTTGGTGAGAATGCGGAGTCTTAATGCATTTTTAAGCATGACTGATAAAAACCATGTGTGCTAGTCAGACTGAGAAAGTACAGTATGCATCAGACAGACAGCAAACAGATTTTAAGTAATTACAATTAGGTAAAAAATTAATAATTTGATGGGTTGCATCTGAATGAACAATTAGACTCTATGGTTGCTGCACCGTCATATGGAAAAAGAATTTGGAAAAAGTCAATCTTTGTATTTCAGGGCTCTAGGCTCTCTTTATAGAGACCCTAACTGGTCAATGGGTGGCATTGATAAGTCTATGGAGTCTGTAAAGAAGGAGCTCTCTAAAAAGGTGCTCAGTATGTTTTCCTCAGAGCAGCTACAGGAATACAAACAGAGGATGCAAGAGCGAGAGAAAGAAGGACTCCTTGTGTCTCTCATCGACATGTGGGGGCTGGCTTTAGAGTATCTTTTCCAAGGGAAGGTAAAAAAAAAAATTGTGTTTTCTGTCAGTTTTGGCTCTGTATTAAAATTTTGTGCACGATATAATACTTTCCTTTTATAGAAACACATGGGTACTCTATCTGAAATGCAGAGGACAGTGTCTGAAAGCCAGAACCCTCTACCCATATTCACAGCTGTTAACCTGAAGAATGGCAAAACAGAAAGTATAACAGATGCAGGTATGTACTAATAAAAATATAATGGCCATTCAGCTTCTCTCAAACTAAAACGTATAAGGAAATGTAAATAAACAACCCATGGGCGGTAATTTCCTAATACTAATTGTGTCAAACAGATAGTGCTTAAGCGCACTTTCTATAATGACCATCATTTGTTTAGGATGCAGATGCTGCCTGCTATACTGGTCACACACCTTATTTGAGTCAAGGTGACATGATATCATCGGGCGTTAACTGTATGTTCTGCTTTGTTTTAAGAGTTAGTATGTTCATACTATACACGTTACATAATATGTACAATAAGATAGTGTTCATATCATCAAATTATGGTTGATTTTCTTTTACATATCTGTTAGTTGGTTTACCTATCTGTCAGACAGTTTACATATTGTAAACTCTTGTCTTTTTCTGTCTAATCAAGTCGTTCTAAGTGAACCAGACTTTCTTATAGTCAAAAGTCTGTTTGTGTTGAAGTTCATGCCACTTGAAAAAATGCATTAATTTGGAACAACCTGCAACATGATTAAACATAGACATGTGAATCGCGCTTATTAGAGGAGCTTAAGGTATGATAATATAATTCTGTAAATAAATATAATTAATATAAGTTACCATACGTTCTTGTAATATACTTGTGTATATAATACATCCATGTTTATTTATATAAGAACATTTTATTCATATAAATTGTCATTTAAAAGCACTAAATTGAGTCATACGTGTTTAATAAAATGTTTGAAATAAATGTAATTTGGTTATATTAGATATATAATTATGAACGTTGCATTGTAGCTGTTGCATCTTGCGCACTTTATATTTGTTAACAGTCCAGTACAAATCCTTTTCATTGCCTTTATATTATTCAAACTTATTTAAGTGCCAGAGTGATGTGCAATGTCTGTTGAGTAAATTCAGCTATCAGCTTCCTGTGAAGTGCTATATTAATAGCTTTAAGAGACTATTCAGCAACTCCTTATGAAGATATAAACATGCAAATGATTTTCTCATCCTAAGACTTACAGAACGTTTTTAGAATAGGCTCACTGAGAAAGGAGTAGATAAACGACAAGCTTGTAGCTTGATGTTGGGAATAAAAGTGCAATAATCTCATGTTTCTTTGTTTTCTAATTAGAATGGTGTGAGTTCACCCCATATGAGGTTGGATTTCCAAAATACGGTGCCTTCATACCTGCGCAGAACTTTGGGAGTGAATATTACCTCGGTCACATGGTCAAGAAACTCCCTGAAACTGGGTTGTCTTTTCTTGTGGGTGAGTTTGAGTGTATGTGTTTGAGTTCATGCACATAATAAAGTAATGGAACAGAATAAAAACTGAAGGCCATAAGTAACAGAAGAAGAAATGGATTGTTGCGCTCAGCATCTAAAAAAAAATAAATAATTTTTTTGCTGATTTTGGCCAGTAGGGGGAGTCTACATCTGTATCTGAACCTGATCCTGTGCTGTAAGCAAATGATGTAAACTGTAACCAGTCACATTAATAACTCAAATCTGTGTGTGTGTTTATGAAGGAATGTGGAGCAGCATTTTCTCTATAAATCTGACAGATATCTGGAGTATTGCCACAGGAGTCACCCCTTCTTGGATGCCTTGGGCTGGAGGAGTGAGTAACACAGGTGAACGTTTGTGATGCATTTTAATCCCTATGTGTATACTTAACAGTTTTATAATAATTATAAGAAAGGTTTCTTGAGCAGCAAATCAGCATATTGGAATGATTTCTGAAGGATCATGTGACACTGAAGACTGGAGTAATGGCTGCTGAATATTCAGCTTAGCCTTCACAAGAATAAGTTACATTTAAAAACATATTATTTACATTATTTTTAAATACAATGTTAAAGATGAAATTGTAACAATATTTCACAATATTACTGTTTTTACTGTATTTTTGATTAAAGGGGTCATATGATGTTGCTAAAAAGAACATTATTTTGTGTATTTGATGTAATGAAATGTGTTTATGCGGTTTAAAGTCCAAAAAACACATTATTTTCCACATACTGTACATTATTGTTTCTCCTCTATGCCCCGCCTTTCTGAAACGCGTCTGAAAAGCGAGGTGTGCTCTGATTGGCCAGCTATCCAGTGCGTTGTGATTGGCCGAATACCTCAAGGTGTGAGGAAATGTTATGCCCCTACCATACTGTGATGCCCTGTCAGGCCGGAGCAATGATTCAAAAACATTAAAACCCATTATAAAC
>NW_015540946.1:50460-60881 GCF_001515605.1 Sinocyclocheilus anshuiensis
GGAAGACCAAACAAAGTAGTTTCGCTTTCACAACGAAGCACACAGCGTCTTCACGACATGGCGGCAGCGGCAACAACAATACTACAGTGAGAATAAAAGTTACGCCTTCTTTCTTTGCGTGAACATTTGGGCGGCGTTATGCAAATCTTCCCACATTGTGATGTAGATATGTGGGGGCGTGTTAGAACGAGCCGTTTTAGGTAGGCGTGGCTGACTGAACTTTTATAAAGAATATCTGTTTGGATTTGAGTCTTTAGTCTTTGCAACTTTACAGATCTTCTTTATGCACCAAGAGCTTGTAACACTCCAAAGAGAAAGGAAATATTGAAATTGCATCATATGACCCCTTTAAATAAATGCATTACATTACCATCAGACTTCTTTCAAAAAAATAAATCTTACCAACATTTGAATGGTAGTCTTTCATTATTATATATTGACATGACTCAACTGTCTTCTTGTCTCCTTCTGTAAAGAGACTGATAGTAAACCAACAGCACTTGGAACATACCTGATCAGCCCTGTGACTGACTTTGCTAAAATGCTGTGTGGCTTTATGACCAGCCGCCCCATTGTCAGCCAGATGTACAACTTCCTGAGAGGCTTCAACCTGCACAACAGCTACAATAAGAACACGGGCTTCATCGCATGGAAAGGTCTAGAGCTCTATTTATGCCACTGACTATTTCAAGTGTGCACTGTGTTTATTATATTTACTCTTCATATGGACTATATCTTAGTGTTATTTCATGTGTGTAGATGTAATTTGGTGATGTCTGTCATTGCATGAAATATAATCAGGGCTTTTTACATCTAAATAGCTGATAGTGTTTGCAGTATTCCATAATATTCGTGCTCTGTCTATAGACACACACCCAGACGCCTTTCCTAACACCATGACTCCAGCTGATCCTGTGCTGAGTTTAGTAGATGCTGGATTTTCTGTAAATGCAGGATTCCCTCCTGTGGTTCGCTCTCACAGACATGTGGATGTTATTCTGTCTCTAAACTACTCTTGGGAACCAGATCAGTTTAAGGTGTGGGAGACCTGGAAGCTTGTTTAAGAACTGATTGAAATGCAAATATTAGATACTTAAGAAATTTTGAAAAAAATAAATAAAATAATAATAATAAAAAAATGTTTTTTTGCCTGTTTGTGCCCAATAGGTAATTAAGCAAACTCAGGAGTACTGCGCTGATCGCAAGATTCCATTTCCAAAGATCGATTTCAAAAAGGTGGAGTTGGAGCCGCTGAAGGAAGTTTATGTGTTTGAGGATAAAGAGAATCCAGAGGTTCCCATAGTGCTTCACTTTCCCTTGGTCAATGTCTCATTCAAGCAGTTCAAGTCTCCTGGTGAGTACAACCATCACTCTTTACATCCCATCTACCATATTCCTAATAGGAATTACAGTGCTTGTAAAGCAGGAATGTATTTATATTCCTGAAACATTCTGGTTAGAATGTTAATTTTATATTGTGTACAGTAAATAAACATAAATATAACATTTATATTGTATATATTTTATATAGGGTTTGTCTATATTTTTGACTATGGACAAAATAGACTACCGTTTTTTTACCCATTTAAAAAGAAATGTTTTTGAAAGTCTTTTATGCTCACCAAGGCTGCAATTTTTGATCAAAAATACATAAAAAATAGTAATATGAAAAAATATTAAAATTTATTGTTTACATTTTTTCTAAAATAATTTATTTTAAATAGTGCTGGGCAACGGTTACAATTTTTAATCGCGATTAATCACATGATTTTTCTGCGATTAATTGCATTGTTATGCGCAAAATTCAATAATGAATTCAAAAGTAGTGTATTGCACACTTTTATTTTAAAAGTACTGCTGTAGGAACAAAAGTGCAATAACATTTGGTTTGTAAACACTTTAAACAAAGAAGGTGCTTTTTTACAGCAGTATTCCCTTTACATAGTAGCAGTTAAAATATTTCTTGTAAATCTCAACTTAAACATTAATGTAATCAAATTAAAATCTCCTTTTCATACAATTTGTGTATTCTTCTTGTGATGGTGCGTCTTGAGGGAGGCTCATACGTGCCATCATTTGTTGTGATCCTAAGAACGTTCGCCTATTTTTGACGGACGCTGCGTCCAGGCCGCACAGTAAATATAAAATAAAAGACAGTTGTGCTGCTTAGAATTTTTCTGAAAGCCATGATGCATTTTTTTTCAGGATACTTTGAATAAAAATTTTCAAAAAAATAATGTACCTGATGAAGATGGCATCGTAAAAAAATATTTTCATACTGAATTGTCACTGGTGTTCTTTCTTACACATTTTGCATATTGAATGATGACTGGTCTTATCTTCCTTGCATGTATTAACCATTTATATTTTTATAATACACAGACTGTCATGACAATGGCAAAACAGCTCTAAAAGCCAAAGCTTACTTAAAACTTTAACAATATTTTTGCTACATTTAAAGCACTTTTAACAGTTTAATTGCAGTATATTGTGATTGGATATTGCCATTATTTAGAACATCAGCTCAAATAACCAAGAATGTACATTATAAAAATGCTAATGTAGAATCATGTGTATGTGTGTGGTGTAGGAGTGAAGAGAGAGGGAGAGAAGGAGTGGAAGGAGGGAGCGGTTGATGTTGAATTTAACAGTAACACCTCCCCATATCTCACTCACAAACTGACTTACACACCTGAGGACTTCCAGAGGCTCATCAACCTCACTTCCTACAACATCCAAAACAACAAAGACCTCATTTTGAATGCGCTAAACAAAACACTAAACCGAAACAGAGAAAGGCAGACAGGTGATGATAGCCACGCCAAAAAGGAGAAGGCTGCGCGGTAAGAAAGACCAGTTCAGCGTCAACACCAAAACCAAGATCACAAAAAACACGAAAGACTGAAGCACGTTGATTTGCAACACCATTGCTGTGAAGTAAACCTCAGAACAGGAAATCTCTGTTCTGCATCCTTAATTAAATTCTTTATTTTTTTAATGAAGTTTTGTCAATCCTATTATTAAAAAATTGTTTATGATACAATGAAACAGCATCTTTGTTTCTGTCTATTTAACTAGTCAGTCATTTCTGTCATTTCAACTATTTTCTTCATCAGCAATTCAATTCAAAGTGTTCTACAAAGTGCAATGAACTTCATCACTTGGTTGTTGTAACTTTGTAGGATGTAACTTTGACACTATTTCTAGTCTTACTAAAAAAATGAAGGCAGCAATTTTCAACAAAACCAGTGTTAATTAGTTAAGACCACTAATTTGGCAACACACTTAAACCTAATTTATTAATTAAAAACCGCTTTGTTTTATTTTATTTCATTTTGTTTTTTTTTATTTTACTGACAGGCATCACTAGATATTAGATATTAGCCCTTTGTCCAAAGATATGCCAGCCAATTTGATGTCAGCAATCCACAGTGTACAAAATAATTCATTTGTGATTGGCTAACTAAGCACAGAATTATTTTTCTTTGTTTTATATAAATACAGAGTTCTGGCATGAAACTCTAGATGGCGCAGTCCGATAGGTCTAGCTCAATTTGACCTGGTGACATCATTGTCACATGGCAGCTGATTGGTTCTCTCCTGTATTGGTAGCCAATGAGCTCGCTGCTCAATATTCAAATACCTGGCTTTTGTTTGCTGTAGTGTTTGGCAGTGCACTTCAGAGCAGCTTAAATCAAGTTCAGTCAATGTACTGTTAGGAGTAACTGAATAATTCGGGTTTATTTCGCGACAGAGGGAGTGTCAGGCACGTTTATAAACCTAATAATTTAAGTAATTTGTGGATTAGTGCGTACTGGAGACGCGAACCGTTTCAAACGATTCAGTTCGTTTCTTCATCAGCAATTCAATTCAAAGTGTTCTACAAAGTGCAATGAACTTCATCACTTGGTTGTTGTAACTTTGTAGGATGTAACTTTGACACTATTTCTAGTCTTACTAAAAAAATTAAGGCAGCAATTTTCAACAAAACCAGTGTTAATTAGTTAAGACCACTAATTTGGCAACACACTTAAACCTAATTTATTAATTAAAAACCGCTTTGTTTTATTTTATTTCATTTTGTTTTTTTTTATTTTACTGACAGGCATCACTAGATATTAGATATTAGCCCTTTGTCCAAAGATATGCCAGCCAATTTGATGTCAGCAATCCACAGTGTACAAAATAATTCATTTGTGATTGGCTAACTAAGCACAGAATTATTTTTCTTTGTTTTATATAAATACAGAGTTCTGGCATGAAACTCTAGATGGCGCAGTCCGATAGGTCTAGCTCAATTTGACCTGGTGACATCATTGTCACATGGCAGCTGATTGGTTCTCTCCTGTATTGGTAGCCAATGAGCTCGCTGCTCAATATTCAAATACCTGGCTTTTGTTTGCTGTAGGGTTTGGCAGTGCACTTCAGAGCAGCTTAAATCAACATCTAAGATAAGTGAATGCTCTTTTAATCCATATCGCTGAGAACCAACAAACAACAAGCCTACTCTACACTGCTCAAAATTCGCGTTTGAATCATCATTGGCAAATTATTTAAATATAAAAAAAGTACTTACAGGCTGCGAGTCAGAAGCGCCAGACTGTACTTGCAAAGTTGGAACTGCCCCAGTAGCACAGACCCATTGTATGCTACTCTGCAGGTTCAGGAAACGGTCTTCCATAAAATGCGTCACACAGCGTCACACACGACGGACTTGAGTGCCCTTGATCTATTTAACTAGTCAGTCATTTCTGTCATTTCAACTATTTTCTTCATCAGCAATTCAATTCAAAGTGTTCTACAAAGTGCAATGAACTTCATCACTTGGTTGTTGTAACTTTGTAGGATGTAACTTTGACACTATTTCTAGTCTTACTAAAAAAATTAAGGCAGCAATTTTCAACAAAACCAGTGTTAATTAGTTAAGACCACTAATTTGGCAACACACTTAAACCTAATTTATTAATTAAAAACCGCTTTGTTTTATTTTATTTCATTTTGTTTTTTTTTATTTTACTGACAGGCATCACTAGATATTAGATATTAGCCCTTTGTCCAAAGATATGCCAGCCAATTTGATGTCAGCAATCCACAGTGTACAAAATAATTCATTTGTGATTGGCTAACTAAGCACAGAATTATTTTTCTTTGTTTTATATAAATACAGAGTTCTGGCATGAAACTCTAGATGGCGCAGTCCGATAGGTCTAGCTCAATTTGACCTGGCGACATCATTGTCACATGGCAGCTGATTGGTTCTCTCCTGTATTGGTAGCCAATGAGCTCGCTGCTCAATATTCAAATACCTGGCTTTTGTTTGCTGTAGTGTTTGGCAGTGCACTTCAGAGCAGCTTAAATCAACATCTAAGATAAGTGAATGCTCTTTTAATCCATATCGCTGTATATATTTGCGTGGTCTGCCTAATTGAATACAAAATGAGCAACCGTAAACAATTTTAAACCAAGTGTCATGTTAGCAGTTTGCATTGTATGCAGCAGCAAAATATTAAGCATATTAGCAGCAGAATTTAGCATGTGTTTATACAGCTGGAGCAAAAGGCAGTTTAGAGCTTGTAATCGCTCTGAGGACACATTAATAGCAACGAACATGAAAACAGGTTAAATGAAATAAGCATTCTTGTGTATGCATTTCAACCGGGGTTCTCCATATACATCGGCGATTATCCCAGTGTTCATGTTAGTTATTTCTAAGGTCAGTGTTTTCATTGTGATGAGTGCATGGTTGATTTCAGTTGCACGCGCTTATCGCAGTCATAGTGTTGCAGGAGAAGGGAATTAAATGGGTCATATGATGTTGCTAAAAATAACATTATTTTGTGTATTTGGTGTAATGCAATGTGTTTATTCCACAACATGGCGGCGGTGGCAACAGCCAGAATAAAAGTTAAGCCTTCTTTCTTTGCATGAACATTTGGGCGGCATGACCCCTTTAAGAGTTATTGCTGTTTGTTGCAGTTCCGAGTGAAATGCATTATGGGTAGTGTATGTGTATTTTCAGAGAAATGTGCTCGTGGGACGTGTGCTATCGTGTGTTGTGTAATAGACAACGGAGAAAGAACGTTTATATTCTGCTTTATTTGTTCATTCAAGTCAGTCCACCCACCCAGGAGTTTGTGCACTGTAACCCTGATAACTTTATCTACACGAGAGAGTAAAATGGCATGCATTGGCTAACTTTGTCCATCTCATCATTGCACATACACAAATTAACGAGCTGTTATGCTGCCGCTGGGACTGATGAAGTGTAGAAAGTAATAGCAGATATTAAATGACTAAATTATGACATTTGCTCAGGTGGATGCTGGGGTCTCATCTATCGGATTGCAACGTATATCCATTTTGTTAATTAACAGGATGCTGGGGTCTTATCTATCGGATTGCAACATATTGTTAATTAACATTACACATAGTGCGCGTCTAATTTAGGGATGCTCCGATCCGCCTTTTTTGTTTCCGTTACCAGAGATTCAGTATTGGCCGATACAGAGTACCGATCCGATACTAAAGTAAAATATTAAGTGCTGAATTACCTAATAAACAGTATGCATCACTGCAAGGCATCAGGCTCGACTTAAAACAAAACATTTCTAACCTTGTAAAACAAAATAACAAACACACAAATTTAGTGAATTATTTATTAAACCAGCACCAGTGCAAAATGTGTTAATAAAAGTTCACTAGCTTTCACTTAACATTAAAAATTAAAGTGCAAATAGGAATGTAACATCCAATACAAATATAGCTGTATAAAACAACAGCTTTACTAGCTTGGTAAACGTGTACAAATAAATAGGAACAATCTCGTTAGCACAAATTGAATTTCAAAATCCAATGAACAATAAACAATAAATCAGCTGAAATTGAGCAAAAAAAGCTTTAGTTTTACCGGGTTGGATCTTGGTAGATATTCAAAATAAACAGGAGTCAGCTCTTTGTAATGCTTTAGTGCAAATAAAATGTAACATCCAACATAGAAGCAGAGGAGTAAAACACTAGCTTCCCTAGCTTGGTAAAACTGCACAAGTAAAAATAAACAAATCAATTTTTAATAGTTTGGTCAGTGCACATAGAAATAAAAATAAAGTGTACATTAAACAAAGGAAAAAGCAATAGCTTTACTGACTTGGTAGACATTCAATAACAGGAGTCAGCTCTTTGTAATGCTTTAGTACAAACAGAATTTAACATCCTGTTTAATAATTTAGCATTTCAAGCTCAGTCTTAAGCATCAGTGGCAGGTTCTTGCTTAGGAAAGCAAGCATTTCTACTCTTTCAGCTGCGAGTCTGTTTCGCTTCTCTTCCAGGATAGAGGAAACTGTGCTGAAGAGCCTTTCACTTTCTACGATAGTGCAGGGTGCACAGAGGTATTTAAAGGCAGCAACAGCAAGGCCAGGAAATTGCTGTTGGTTGACTCCCCAGTATTTGTATGGGTCGTGTGAAACAGGGATTGTTTCCTCCGTAAAAAAAAAACATGCATTTGAACATCTGTGCTGGAGCAGCTTGCTGCACCACCAGGTTCCTCGTGCTCCTCCCGAATTTTGTCAAATTCTTTCATGGAGCTGCTGCTGCTTCTGCCCGGGAGGCTTTTTCTGGTGGCCGCTCCTCCCGAATTTTGTCAAATTCTTTCATGGAGCTGCTGCTGCTTCTCCCCGGGAGGCTTTTTCTGGTGGCTCCAAAATCTCTGATGCCTCATCATCTGTGGTGGTTCTCAAGTGTTCCTCCAGTTTTTTGGCCAGTGCATCTTTTCCATGCTTTGCAGACTCTGCACTAGTAAAGAATCTGAAAAAAAATGACATGCATAAGTTACATAGTAGTACATCATAGATATACCAGATGGTAGCACATTTATCCTTACCAAATCTGAAATACAAGTTACATGAGTAAAATCTAGTGTACATATACTACGTTGTTTAATATTTGTTCTCTCACATTTATTTTCTTACATTTAAATTTGCAGTCACAGTGTACATTTCACACAGAGTGAGATAGAACATGAGAAACAGAAAAAGATAACAAATGCAGCTCAATAAATATTAAATCATGATAAAGTTACTTTTGTCAGTTGTCACACACATGGCGTTGGAATATATATATATATAATTAATTCTTCATAGTCTTACCTGTCTTTGTATCTTGGGTCCAGCAGTGTTGAAAGTGCATAAAGAGGAGTGCATAAAGAGGTTAATCTTCCACTGTGCTGAAGCGTTTGTCGATGGCCTCTAGGAGGGTCTTTTTCATGGTTTTAATACCAGAGTCAGCTTCTGTTTCCATGGAGAGGACACGTTTGAGAACAGTGACACTTGGGATAACATCAGCAGCAGAGGCAGTGGCGGAGCACACCTTCCTAGTAAACTCCTCAAATGGTTCAAGGCAGGTCTTTGTTTTTCCAAGCAAGGTCCACTGGTTTGCCGTGAGTGTTGTCGGTAGGTCATGGTCAGCAGCATAGGCAGACAGGGCTCGCTTCTGTTCCAGCAGACTCTCTATCATGAAGTAGGTGCTATTCCACCTTGTTCTCACGTCTTGCTGGAAGCATTTTGGTTCCATGTTCATCTCGAGCTGGATATCTTGCAGCCGGGAATATGCAAGAGGAGAATGTTTAAAATGCCCAACAATGTGTCTCCCACCTGCAATGGCATCATTCACGCTGCGTTGTGAGAGAAGTCCCTCGTTTAAAACAAGCTGCATTGTATGAGCAACGCAGCCTAAACTGCGCACTCCCATGATGTCCATTGCTCTTTTCATGTTGCTGGCATTGTCTCTAAGAATAACGTGGACTTTGCTGAGCGGAATTTGCCACTTGTCAAGCATTTCCTTTAATGCAGCTGCAATCGCGTCGCTGGTGTGTGACCCGCGAAAGTGTGTTGCATTTAATTAACATGGCACTTTGTGGCACAAAATGCATGTCCAACCAGTGTACAGTTAAACTTAAAAGCGACACGGGGGACACGTCGGAGCTCCAGATGTCTGTGGTGAAACTCATCGATTTGATATCTTTCATCTCTTCGGATATGTTTGTACACTTTTCGGTAAAGTTCAGGTAGAGCCGTCTCGGATAGATATTTTCGTTTCACTATGTCGTACCGGGGTTCCAGGTGGTTTATTAGGAGTTTGAAGCCCTTGTTCCCAACGACGGACAGCGGTTGCCCATCCAAAACAATGAAATTCAGTATCCTTTCAGTGATTTTAGCTGCTTTCACCCCATTAGGTGGAAATTTCTGAATTCTTTCCTTTGTCTCCTGTAAAGTTAGCTGCTTCGTACCGTCTCGTTTTTGTTTTTTCAGCTCGTTGAACTCGGCGTGTTCTTTTGGATGAAATTTCTGTAAATGCTTCATTCAATTTGTAGTATTAAAATTCGAAGTTTTATCACCACCCCTCGGAACATTTACTTCGCATATGTTGCAAACAGTGGTGGAACTTGTTGGCATAGCTGTTGTAAAATACCTCCAAATCGCGGATGTTTTAGCTCGCTCCATGCTGTTAGCTGCTCTATGCTCCATAAGCTAGCTTGTTTACCTGTGTGCAGAGCACGTTGCTAGCGCATGATGTCACACGCTGCGCCCAGCACAGCCGCGCGGTGCGAAAGCGTTCAAGAGCCAACGTCTCCGTAAACGTTTAAATCGCCTTGCAGGAATCTGATGTCGGACCGGGCCAGTTGTCACCGATACCCGATCTAGAATTTTATTCAATATCGACGCCGATACCCGATACAAATATCGGATCGGAGCATCCCTAGTCTAATTAGAGGCTGCGTTTACACTTGGCATTAACATGCGATCACCGTGATCTGATCAAGCAGATCGGATCATCAGTCAATCAGGACACAGCGCATTTACACTTGCCACATCAGCTGACTTCTTGACCTGGATAACCGATAGGATCTGTATTTCCCGCGCAATATTTAAATAAGTCTGCGGTGCAAAGTCGACCTGAAGTGGTGGGTTTTTGAAAACTATTTTCAGTCGCGGGACATTTTACAAATCAAAATAAATGTACCGAGTCTCACTAGCGCTCTGTTCTTCCGACAGATGGAGAAGGGTATAACTGCAGCCTGGAGATCTCCAAATGGGGGTGGGAACTTAAAAACGGGGTGGGAGCTAAAATAGGGCGTGGCTTCCTCCCATTGACAGACAGGCACATGACATGCATGCACAATTTTTTCCCCCAATCCACTAAAGGTACAAACTCCGCCCCACAGCTGATTTTAAAGATTTTATTGGTTGTCAATTAAAGTGTTTATTTCCTACACTATGCTACAAAAAATGCTAACCCCTAAACCTACCCCACACTTGACCCTAACCTTAACCAGTGAAATTGACTGCACGGCGGGATTAGCGCTGAATAGCGTGGTAAAGAAAGTTGCAGTTCAGGAGATAAACAGTTAATAAGATTATGCGATATGA
>NW_015540946.1:61056-76404 GCF_001515605.1 Sinocyclocheilus anshuiensis
CCTACATACCCGAAATTCGGAGAAGGGTATAACTGCAGCCTGGAGATCTCCAAAATAGGGCGTGGCTTCCTCCCATTGACAGACAGGCACATGACATGCATGCACAATTTTTTCCCCCAATCCACTAAAGGTACAAACTCCGCCCCACAGCTGATTTTAAAGATTTTATTGGTTGTCAATTAAAGTGTTTATTTCCTACACTATGCTACAAAAAATGCTAACCCCTAAACCTACCCCACACTTGACCCTAACCTTAACCAGTGAAATTGACTGCACGGCGGGATTAGCGCTGAATAGCGTGGTAAAGAAAGTTGCAGTTCAGGAGATAAACGGTTAATAAGATAATGCGATATGAGATCGTTCTGTAACTCCCCAACTGGACCTCACCAGGTAATGGCACCTTTTTAGTTACACCCAGCGTCACTACCCCCTCCTACCCTGTAAATTTCGAGCCCCGGGATGCCCCCGTTGCTTAAAACAAAGCGATAGAGTAAAATCTTTCCCCTGCGCTGCGCTGGGATGGCTTGCGGGAGAGCTCGTGGGTGATTCCTGTTTATATCATTAAGCAGATGTTCAAACTCCAGTCCGAACACCACTGGCCACGAGCTTTGAGCTCTGCTCTCACGGAGCATATTTATTTATATAGCATTTTATTTTAGATGAACTAGAAACGATGTTTAATTTATGAAGTTTTATTTTGAAATGCAAGCAATATCAATTGGCTGAAGCCAGAGCCAATGGTGAAAGTATCTCCCCATTTTGGAGATCTCCGGTCTGCAGTTATATCTACTTGGACAGATCGGGAGAGAGGGGGCGGCGTTTTGTGTGATGTCGACCTGCGAATGCAGACACAATGGCTGGATTGCGTTTACATTACACTGAGATCCGATCACAATGCATCCTCGACTACCTCTGGACAAGGACACGCTCATCGGATAACACTCCAATCAAATACTTGTCTATTATGTGGACAACATGGACAACATCCGAATACAGGTCGCATGTTAATGCCAAGTGTAAACACAGCCAGAGTTAAGCCAGTCGGCGTGGTAGCCCAGGCTCACATAGTCATAGCCCACTATTGTTAAGCCGGTCGGCGTGGTAGCTAAGGCTCACATAGTCGTAGGTCACTATTGTTATACCGGTCGGCATGGTAGCCAAGGCTCACATAGTCCTAGGCCACTATTGTTAAGCCGGTCGGCGTGGTAGCCCAGGCACACATAGATAGTAATACATGCGGTTCACATGGCTATTCGGAGCAGCAGCAGTACAAATGTCTTGGCGATAGATCTGCTTTGTGGGGGATGTCTTCTCTTTCCTTGTCTGTTCATCTTCATGTCTGTGGATACATGCATGTCCACTGATGCAGCAGTTTATTCTTATATTCAGCGGCATGCATATATTGGCTTGTATTTTGTGTAATGTGTCTCCTGCTTTGTGGGGGGTTATTCACATGTGTTATATATACAACAGCAGTATTTCTTACATGCTTACAGCAGCATGTTGTGGATGTATTGGCAGTAGCAAGTCTCGGTACTTGCTCTGTCGCAACAGCAGCGTAGCAGATCTATTCCGCCAAGACCAAATACATTAACATTGTCATGTACATTACATGCCAATCCCTCTGAGAGTTGTCATGACTGAAACACTCATGACAACAATATTTTAACAATAAGGTAGTGATATGAGTGCCGTTCCCCACATAAATTATGTGGCAGGTTCTTCTGGCCAGTATGACTCATTTACTTAGAGAAACTGAAGCTTTTGCTGTGATTCCCTATTGTTTCCCTATAAAGTGTCGTTGGGGTGTGTGCCATATCTATGCACTGCACGTCTATGACATCAATAAACAGTTTCACTATAACACTGTAGTAGGGCTGTGCGATTTGGGTGAAAATATATTGACAAAATTATATCTCGATATTTTCTGGGATTTTATCGATAACGATAATTAGACGATATTTTGCTGAGTGTGTTATTGTGCTGAAATCTTAAGGACTACCGTGGACAGCTGACTCCTAAAGTTTTTGATATATTTCATATTCTGTGTAGTCAGTGTGAGTCCATCAGCCCTCAAAAACATTGTGACTTGGGGTGAAATATTGATAAAAATGCTTTTGATATACTGAAAACTACATACTCCACATAAGTGCTTAGTGTGCTCTGATTTTGCTCTCTCTCCAGTGTCTAAATGTGACTGCTACGTCGTCTTAAAGTTACCCACGGCCTGTGCCTGCTGCCATCGCACCAAAACTGTGAAAAACAGTGATGCACCAAAATGGAATGAAACCTTTCGTTTCAGAGTGCACAGCGGTGTCAAGGTGAGCAAATCGGCTTTGGACACTTGCAAGAAAACTCTTTTAATGGAAAATAATGTGCTTGCATTTATTACTGAGGGCTTTCTTAACTAAAACATTTCGTTGCAACTGTGCCTTGCCCTTCCAATCTCAGCTGACAGCATGAAGTGGTTCTCCACCCTTGCTCTTGAATAAGTGATGAATGACATGCTGGTTACGTCACTAACAGTCAAATGCTAGTATAACAGCAAAGTAATTCTATACAAATAAGAATAATTAATTATTATATAATTACTTAACTTAACTAATCATAATAATTATTCCCCAATGGCTACATTTGTTCCATTGCCCTGGGAAATAAGAAATAATTCAACAGTTTTTTGGTTGTTGTTGCATATTATCAGAACTGCTGCCATATTATAGGCCAGGATTTTATAATGATTTTATTTGGTTGTTTTGCTTTTCTAAAGTAATTAATACTTTATGAATTTGAGTAAAAGTGCTTGGTTGTGACGTGATATGATAGGTTTGCAAAGCAGAATTTTGACCTTATATTTGAGTCCTCTAGTGTAGAGCAAGAGAAAGCATTTGAGCTAAAATAAACTCACCACTATGTTATTGTCTCTTCAGAACATTCTGGAATTCCACATATTTGATGCTGACAAGTTAACGAAAGATGACTACTGCTCCACCATCCTATTCGACATCAGTAACCTCACACCTGGACAAAAGCAAACAAAATGCTTCATTACAGATGATAAGGTATATCATTTGATGATCAAACAATCATTTTATTTTATTTGTACAAAGTCTTTGAAGTGGAAGGGTTTTGTGTACAATACTTTACATGTGTATGAAAGTCAAGCATTACAAATGTAGATTTAGTCCCAACCATCTTTTTGATTATTATATACTATTTTTCCAGAAAAAGAGTGAGCTGTGGGTGGAGTTTGAGTTGACTGTGAGGTGAGTGAGATAACAATTGAAAACAATAATGGTGGCGTTATTAACCACATAGTGAACATAAGTGATCGTCTTCCTCTTTATGAAAAAATCATCACTATTACTTTAGTCTGAACTAATGTCATTTTATCTGTTCCTTTTCTTTTTCAAGCTCTGAGAAGCCTGAACCATACTTCTCAAATGGAGTTCTGATGGTAAGAGTTTTGATGCATTAAAAAGAACAGGTTATAAATGATCATGATATTCATGTAATATTATATTTAGTATAACCTCAGATACAGCTAAACCCACTTACACGTAGATGTACATAATGTATTCAGTAAAAACCTTTATATGCTTCTTTCATTTGATAAATCTCACAACATTTTTATGACTGTAAAAATCTTAAGCCGACAAGGAACAAGTTCAGGTTTCCATAAAACAAAACTAACTGTGCTTTTTGGAAACATTTGTTGAACTAAGTAGTACTCTGAGTTTTTCTCCTAATTTTTAGGCAGGTCCATTCTGTGCACTGGATGTGAAGGTGGAAAAATGTCTAAAGACTAATGGTAATTTTTTAATTTAAACATTTTTAAATTTTTTAAATAGAAGAACACTGGATTATTATTATTCTATCCGTACATGTCAACTTTTAACTAACCTCAATCAGATATTTAAATTTATATGAGGCTTCAAAATAACCACTGAAAGCTTGAGAAAATTGTATTTGTAAAATTATATAAGTGATAATTCTATTCCATAAGCATAATTAACAGTAAATATACTGAAACAAAAATAAAAGTTTTAGATTTTATATACATGACTTTGTTCAATTTTAAAGGTGCTGCATTAAGAACGGTGCAAAAATGTGATATGTTTCTGTGTTTACCTCAGCCGAGAAGGACATGATGTTAAAACTGCAAGGCGCATATAAGGAAGACTGTTTGATCCCAGGCTCTGAGGAAAACCCCAGCTGCTCACAGACTATTCGCTACTACATAAACCGAGACCTGGAGACTGAGTTTAGTCTCATCCCACCAAAAGTGTGTCATTGATTAAACTGATTTCTTACCTAATCAATTTATCAAGCATGCATATCACTGTCAGCTGAGAGTGTGTGATGCTTGTTTATTTGTTTGCATGTTTGTTGCTTGTCCAGGCTGGGGCAGAAGTGGACGGGATAAATCCAAAGACTGCAGACATTCTGTCATCAGTCCCTATGAAACCATTACCAGCCAAACCACAGATTAAACTCTGCATGCCTGTTGGACAGGTGGGTACTGATAAAAATCAAATTTGAATGGTATACATATATTTCTTCCAAAATAAAAATAAAATCCATCAACTAACTGGAATAATGCACTCTTTTAGGGTGAAGTGGATCTGCAACTAAGCACAGAGGGCCGGTAAACAATTTGAATGGCTTATCTCTAATTAGTTCAGGAACAGTTTAAAGAAACTACTTTGGCATGTAATCCATCAGCCAAACCTGAATTATTTTAATTGTGTAATTGATCGTAGTTAAATGAGACCAAGCACTGTAAACCAGTCAGATTCCATTCATCTCTCAAAATAATCGTGTGTGTGTGTGTGTTTTGAAGCTCTGACGAAAAGTTGGCTGTGCGTCTGGATTTTGATATTCCAATGGAAGAAAATAATTTTCTGGTGAAGAGACAAAACGTCGTGTCACAAGCTCTTCAGAAAGCTTTGAATCTCAGCTCTGCACCTGAACCCAGCAAGGCAAGAAAACAAACACAAACTTGAGTATTTGCACATTCAACAGACACACTTCCTGGCAGTGTCACCTGACATGCAGTTTTACTATTGTTCCCATCAATTTTAATTTAATTGATATAAAAATGTTAATTTAATGTATTTATTTATATTTTAATAATTTCATTTATGCAACACAGAAATATGCTATTTTCTGTAAATGTGTGAGAATTCCAATACATTATGTAGAAGAATAACAAAATAAATGGCAAAACTATCGCAATGCAAACCAGTGTTTATGATTGCAACAATACATTAAAATAAGGATAAGAAATACCAGTTTGCAATATCAACCATTGTAACAGGCTGTACAGCTAAAAATAACTGGAAGCAGATAACACTAAGCTTTGCAAATTTAACTTTCAAATTGCCCTCAGGTCTTACGATAAAAATAAGGTGGATATGGCATGTCTTGTTCTGACGCTTGTTTGATTAATTGATGAAAAATATATACTTATAAGATTGATGTGACTTCTCAGGTCCCATTGGTGGCTGTGGTGTGTTCTGGCGGTGGGACCAGAGCGATGTGTGGCACATTTGGAGGCCTAAGAGCTCTGCAGAAACTCCAGCTTCTTGATACAGTCAGCTACATCACAGGGATTTCTGGCTCCACCTGGTGAGTATAAGGAGCACTACAGACCTGTCCATTTCCAAATCAGTGCTTCATCAGGCTTTGCTTCAAAACCCAGATTTTACATCAGATATGTCATTAAACATCAAACTTTCTTTCATTGTCACATAGGACTATGGCTTCTCTTTATGGTGATGCTAACTGGTCAAACAATGACCTAAATGGGGTTATGGAGTCTGTAAAGAAGGAGATCTCTAAAAGTGTGTTCAGTATATTTTCCCTTGAGCAGCTGCGGCACTACAAAGAGAAGATGGAAGAGAGAGAGAAAGAAGGACACCTAGTATCTCTTGTCGATATGTGGGGTCTGGCTATAGAATACCTCATCCAAGGGAAGGTACGGAATACCCTTGACAGCCCAGAGACAAAATACATTTTAAACATAAATAAATGCAGATAAGTTTCTCAATCAGAAACTTTATAAATTCTTTTTTTTACTCAGAAACAAATGGGAACACTATCTGACCAGCAGATGGCACTATCAAAGGGCCAGAACCCTCTTCCCATCTACACAGCTCTCAACATGAAGAATGGCAAGACAGGATGTACCATAGAGACTGGTAAGAATTGATTTGAATTTACTTAGGCTGGTTTAATTTGCCTGCTACTTCCTGTCTTACAAGATAAAGGTCCATTATGGTTAATAAGTTAATTATGTTTGTTCCTCAACGGATCAATTGTAGCTCTCTGTATTGAGAGCAACTAAAAGTGCTTACTGTAGATATGTTTCTCTTTGTTCTTTTCTCATTCAGAATGGTGCGAGTTCACCCCATATGAGGTGGGATTTACCAAGTATGGTGTCTTCATACCTGCACAGACATTTGGGAGTGAATATTACCTCGGCCACATTGTCAAGAAACTCCCAGAATCTGGAATTTACACTCTATTGGGTAAATATATTTAAATACTCCAAAGGTTGATGAATTAATTTTAAGTTAAATATAATGACTGGCAGTTGTATTCATATTAGTCAAAATGTGTTGTGTTTGCAGGAATATGGAGCAGTGTTTTCTCCCTGAGTCTGACTCAGCTTTGGAGTGTTGTCACTGGAGTGATCCCATCCTGGGCCAGCAAGATTGGGGAAGAAGTGAACCAGACGGGTAAGAGAAAGGCCGGGACAATGAGTAAGACTACCTGAGCAAATACTTTGTGCAGCTTCTCATATATTTTGGTGCCTTTCAGCTTTATCGCAAGTACCTTTTGTAAAGTATAGAAGTATGCTAAATTGTATTGAATGTGCACTATTTAATAGTGCAAATCAATACAATACAAAACAACTATACTTGCAGATAACATAAGATTAATTACATAAAAGAGCACTTAAAGGGTTAGTTCACCCAAACATTTAAATTAGCCCATAAATTACTCACCCTGAAGTCATCCTAGGTGTATATGACTTTCTTCTTTCAGACGAATCCAGTCGGAGTTATATTAAAAATTGTCTTTGATCTTTCAAGCTCTATCGTTGTACTCAGCGGGAGTATCCTTAAAGAGAGTACACTTTCATAACACACTTAAGTACACTGATTTTTGTAATGATCTCAAATTAAATGTTTTACTTTACATTTTAAATCATTATTTTTTTAATATTCTTTTGTCATGCTTTAAATAAGTACAACTGTTTTGATGTGTTGACTAACAAGTACATGTAAAATACTTGATTATTTTAAATGTGGTGTTATTTGATATTACAATTAATATAATTTAAATGTACTAAATTTGAACATGATCATTGTGTAAATATATATATTTAAATACATGACAAGTGTCAGTAGAAATTACATTAAAGTATATTTTAATTTGTCATAAATGCTTGTCAGTACATTTGGGAGTACACTTATCCATATTTCAAAGACAACAGTAGAAATAAAATGATAAAACATGCAATCGAGTGTCTAAAAACATTAGTACCTTAAGGGTACATATTACTACTCTAAGATACTAATCAGAATAAAAGCAAGTTAAACATTTTTCTCAGTTTTTCAAAAAGTGAAAACTACTCCGACTGAGTGAATACTGTGTAATCACAGCTTTACCAGCTATGATTACAATTTTGTGATGGAAAATATTCTGTTATATGTTCAAATTTGTTTAATCTATTTGCCAACAATGAAAACAAGTTATCCTTTATCTGTAGACACAGATGACAAACCATCAACGTCAGACACACTTCAGGTCAGCCCTATGTCTGATTTGGCAAAAAAGCTGAGCAACTTTCTGACCTGCCGCCCCATTATCAGCCAAGTGTTCAACTTCCTTAGAGGCTTCCACCTGCACAGGAACTACAGTGAGAACTGTGACTTCACCACATGGAAAGGTCAGAACATCATTTATGCTGTCAAGTTTAGCCTAATTAGTACAATTCCTCTCTCGAATCAGTTTCATCAACCTGGGAAAGGATTAATTATAAAGTAGACTTTCTGCAGACACGCATCCAGATGCCTTCCCAAACTCCCTGACACCAGCAGACGCCACACTTGGCCTGGTGGATACTGCTTTTGTCATCAAGTCAGGATTCCCTCCTGTGTTATGCTGTAACAGACGTGCGGACGTCATTCTGTCCCTGAACTACGCTTGGGACCCGGACCACTTCAAGGTGAGGAAGACCACAAAGATAATGTCAGATTACGAGGAGAATAGGATTAAATGTGATTCTGTTGTTTCTGTTTGTGTCCAATAGGTTATTAAGCAAACTCAGGAGTACTGCGCTGAACGCAAGATTCCGTTTCCAAAGATCGATTATAAGAAGTTGGAGTCCGAGCCGATTAGGGAAGTTTATGTGTTTGAGGATAAAGAGAATCCAGATGTTCCCATAGTGATCCACTTTCCCTTGGTCAATGTCTCATTCAAGCAGTTCAAGTCTCCTGGTGAGTACCGCCATCTGTAACCTGTAAGTTGGTGTTACTAAAGGGATAGTTCACCCCAAAATTAAAATTCTAGCATCATTTACTCACCAAAAAGTACATTTGAGAAATTTTTGCAGTGATAGTCAATGGGATCCAAAACAGTGGACCCTATTGACTTTCATTGAGGCATTTTCATCTTCTGTGACCTGCAGAAGAAATAGTCATACAGGTTTTGAATGTCATAAGAGTGCATAAATGTTGGCAAATAATTTTCATTTTTGGTTGAACTATTGCTTTAAGAATCTTAGACATTCTCCTTTTGCATGAAGATATACAGTAGATTACAAGGTGTATTTATATTAACTAATTGTGTGTGTTTGTGTGGCAGGAGTGAAGAGAGAGGGTAAGGCGGAGCTGGAGGAAGGAGATTTTGATATTGACTTCACTAGTATGTTCTGTCCATTCGCCACTCACAACCTTACATACCAACCTGAGGATTTCCAGAAGCTGACCAACCTCACCACCTACAACATTCTGAACAACACAGATGTCATTTTAAACACGCTGAACAAAGCACTGAAGAGAAACCTGGAGAGAATTCCTCTCACAAAGGTGTCAAAATTCTGATTTGATGTTGAGAAGTTAAAGCTGACAGCAGGAGCAACTGGAGAGTGATTTTTGTCTATATTTTACTTCACCCAAAAATGTCATCGTTCATCACCCTCATATTGTTCCAAAACTGTGCGATTTCCTTTTTTTCTGTAGATCAGTGTTAATACAATCTACTCTTAAAAACAAAAGACCAGGAACTGTCAAGCTCACTAAATGACATACAGCATAATACAAAAGTCCATAACAGTAGTCCAAATGATGCCATACTTGCCATTTCCACGTGTTTTGAAGTCATAAGATAGCTTTGTCTGAAGGACAGCCCAACATTCAAGTTCATAAAAGTATTCACCAAAATCCGTCTCCTCTGTCATAGCTCTCTGATCTCATTGGTGTTATTTCAGTATACGTATATTCTAAATTGGATAAATATGAATGAATAAATGATATAAATCACAGATTTTTGGTGAAATTTTTTTCACAACATTTGTTATTTAACTAGAGATTTTATATTTGTAGTTAAACGGATGTTAAATGTGTGCACTACTGTTCAAAAGTTTGGAGATTAAACAAAACCTCACTTATGCTCACCAAACTGCGTTTATTTTATATTTTCGAATATAATTAAAAATAGCTGTTTTCTACTTTAATATACTTTTCTACAATAATTTTTTGTCATTTCAACTCACTTTTCTTAAACAGTAATTAAAGTTTTTAAAAAAAGTGCAATAAACTTACTTGGTTGTCGTAACCTTGTTGGTTTTAATGTTGGCACTACTTTTTTATTATTAAAAAAAAATAAGGCAGCTATTTTCAACAACAAAAACATTTTTAGTAGTTTAAGACCACCACTATGGCAACCAAAACAAATACAGATTTATTAAAAGATTAATGTTATTTTATTTGCAGACATCACTAGTGTACAATGATTTCTGATTGGCTAATTAAACACAAAATTTGTATTCCAAATACATGGCAGTTTCTTCTGGCCATGATTCATTTAGTTGGAGAGAGCGTTTTTATTTTATTTTATTTTTTTCTATGATTCCCAGTTGTTTTCCTATAGAGTGTGTCACGGCCAGCTCGTTCCCGACCGTCACATAAAGAGGTCCACACATACAAAACGAGTTGTTTGACTTGCAAGATTATTTATTCGGCAGAAAAGGATCTGTTACAAACACAGTGTCTAGGGATTTCAATAAAGAAAAGAATATCAGTCCAATGGGCAAGAAATGTTGATAAATAGTAACCAACAAGAAAGCAAGTTGGGAGCAAGTGACTCCTCGGAAGAACTGGGTTCTCCCAGAGGAAGTCCTGTTGGATGGTTCAGCCAAACATTTATACTCTCCACCCATGAGTTTTCCAATTAACAGTGACGTCACATTTTGATGTTATCCTGCCACCATCAAAATATACCTCAAAATGTTGTACCGCTAGTACAAGGGCAAGGGCTTCCTTTTCAATAGTGGAGTAAACCTGCTGATGACGGTTGAACTTCTTTGAAAAATAACTAACAGGATGTTCAACTCCGTTTGAATCTTCTTGCACGAGAACAGCGCCTGCTCCGCAAGCGCTAGCATCAATTTCAAGACTAAAAGACTTCTCGAAATTTGGAGCGTTCAAAATAGGGGCATTTGCCAATAAAGCTTTACAATTTTCGAAAACTTGCTGACATGTCTCAGACCACTGAAAAACAACCTTCGGGCTCAATAAATCAGTCAAAGGAGAAACCACGCTGGCAAAATTCTGGCAAAAACTCCGATAATAACCTACCATTCCGAGAAATCTACGTAACTCACGTCGGTTGGTAGGAATAGGAAAACTACATATGGCTTTTACTTTAGCACCAATGGGGTATACGTGACCGTTTCCAACGATTTTACCCAAGTATGTAACAGTCGCTTTTCACAAGCGCTAGCATCAATTTCAAGGCTAAAAGACTTCTCGAAATTTGGAGCGTTCAAAATAGGGGCATTTGCCAATAAAGCTTTACAATTTTCGAAAGCTTGCTGACATGTCTCAGACCACTGAAAAACAACCTTCGGGCTCAATAAATCAGTCAAAGGAGAAACCACGCTGGCAAAATTCTGGCAAAAACTCCGATAATAACCTACCATTCCGAGAAATCTACGTAACTCACGTCGGTTGGTAGGAATAGGAAAACTACATATGGCTTCTACTTTAGCACCAATGGGGTATACATGACCGTTTCCAACGATTTTACCCAAGTATGTAACAGTCGCTTTTCCAAACTCAGACTTAGCAAGGTTGATGGTCAAATTAGCCTCCGCTAGACGAAAAAATAAGTCTTTTATTTGGTTAAGATGTTCAGACCAGGAAGAACTGTACAAGACGACGTCATCAAGATATGCCTCACATCCGGACATTCCATACAATATACGATTCACCAAACGTTGGAAAGTAGCAGGGGCATTTCGGACCCCAAAAGGCATTACCGTATACTGCAGGAAGGCATCAGGGGTAACGAATGCAGATAACTCTTTTGCTCGGGCAGTTAAAGGCACCTGCCAATACCCCTTCAGAAGGTCAAACTTACTCACATATTGGGCAGAGCCAACATGATCGACACAGTCGTCAATACGAGGTAAAGGGAAACAGTCGGGTTTGGTTAAAGAATTAAGTTTTCGATAATCGGTGCAAAATCGATATGATCCATCTGATTTGTTCACTAAAACACAGGGGGAGCTCCATGAACTAAAACTAGATTCAGCCAATCTGTGACTAAGTAAATAGTTCACCTCTCGCTGTAATAATTTTACTGGATTGACCCTATAAGCGCTGTGCTTAATGGGAGAGGAAGTTCCTACATCAATGTCATATTCAATGACAGAGGTACGACCAGGAACATCAAGGAAGAGTGAAGGAAAGGACATTACTAACGCAATAATGTCATTTCTTTCTTTCTCGTCCAAATAAGACAAATGACAGGGCAAATCGGCAAGAATTTTAGAGTTGTTAAGTCGTCCATCTACTTTTTCCTGAGAAAGAAGATTCCCATCCTCGTCAAAATTCCTGGAAGCATCACCACTTATACTGCAAAAAGGAGGAAAAGGAACCACTGACTGTTGTTCTAGATTAGAAGGATCACATGGTGTCACGACACCAACAGAAGCAGAACTTCCCGGAGCAACATAGAATTTTAACAAATTAATGTGACAAACCTGAACTTTCCTCCGACGATAAGGAGTATTCAACAGATAATTATTATCTGAAAGACGCTTAGCTATACTATAAGGCCCAGTAAATTTGGCTTCAAACGGGTTAGTAGGAAGAGGTAATAAAGCCAATACCTGATCACCCACCTGAAAACTCCTAAACTTAGCCTTCCTATCAAAAAGCCGTTGCATTTTTGTTTGCGACTTACCCAACTTCTTTTTAGCTATAGCCCGTGCCTCATAAAGCCTGCGGCGAAACCCACCAACATAGTCCGCAATACTTTCTGGAGGTTTAGTAGTACGCCATTCACCAGCTAAACAGCAGTAGGTCCTCGTACTGAATGACAAAACACTAAGTCATTTGGACTAAAGCCTTGTATACTTTATTTGGACTATACTTTCTTGGGTTACTTCACGTATAGCCAGTAACATCCATGGTAGACCCTCTTCCCAATCCGCATCAAGTTCCACACAGTATGACCTTAAGATAGACTTCAAGGTTTGATGAAACCTTTCAAGAGCCCCCTGACTCTGTGGATGGTAAGCACTAGAAACATTGTGGGTGACTCCAAGTTGACGCAAGGCTTTTGAAAACTGTGTCGACATAAAATTTAAACCCTGCGAAGACATCTTCGTTCTAACACACACCTATGCGACAACAAACAAACAACTCACGCAAGCGAGATGAGTTTACTAGAACTACACTTCCCATAAGTCACTGCTTCAAAAAGGAACTACGTCAGTCTGTTACGTAACCTACTCATTCACAAAACTTCAAAGACTTACCACAAGTCAAAACATTGTAGGTTCGCGGGAAAGAAAAGAACGCACTAAAAAAAAAACACAAACGTATCTATTTACAAATTTTGCTGAATAGGTTCACCTCCGTGAACTGAGACACTCCAGCTCCTATCTGAAAGAAAACACTAACTAATTCCTATCTAGTCTTCGAGGATGTACCGGACTCGGGGCGACATTAAACGCTAAACTCAGTGACGATCAGTCAAACTGAAAGTCCGAAAGCGTACCCCCGACAGAGAATTAAATCTCCACCCAGAATAACCCTCACAAACAAAAAAAGACAAAATAATAAACAAAACAACAACCAGTGTTCCGTCGGAAGGATTGTATACACAACCCAGCTGGACACACTCTTCCTAACCGGAGTTCTCATTCAAAAAGGTGACCATTCACAAAAATAATCACATAGCTACTCACCAACATTTCCTACTCCAAAGGATCCCGGACGAGCCCCCAATTTATGTCATGGCCAGCTCGTTCCCGACCATCACATAAAGAGGTCCACACATACAAAACGAGTTGTTTGACTTGCAAGATTATTTATTCGGTAGAAAAGGATCTGTTACAAACACAGTGTCTAGGGATTTCAATAAAGAAAAGAATATCAGTCCAATGGGCAAGAAATGTTGATAAATAGTAACCAACAAGAGAACAAGTTGGGAGCAAGTGACTCCTCGGAAGAACTGGGTTCTCCCAGAGGAAGTCCTGTTGGACCGTTCAGCCAAACATTTATACTCTCCACCCATGAATTATCCAATTAACAGTGACGTCACATTTTGATGTTATCCTGCCACCATCAGGTAAAGAAGGAAAAGACGGGGTCATAACAAGTGTCATCGGGTGCCATAAGCACTGCCTGTCTATGATATCAATAAATCGTTTCAGTATAACACTGTAGGATCCTAGAATCTTCCCTTTATAGGGGCATGAATGAATGTCAACTTTACAAACAAACCATACTAAAGAAAGCATCAACAGCCAATAAATTAATGTGTTACTAAAGATTTTGATAAAGAGCATTCTTGTGGAGTTGAATGATAGGGCCTTATCTCGTAATCCAAATATGATTCTATGAGTTTCTACCCCCAAAACCCGCCTGCTCTGGATCTGATGTGAATATAGATGTGCTGATTCCATATGCAGATTATTAGATTATCATTCTGTCGTCAAGAAAATTTTATTTTATAACTTTTTTCCTTGCATTGTATGGGAGCATTTCATGTACATACATAATTTTCTGATAAGCAAAAACATGCATAAGGTTTACAAGGAAACAATGCAACGTTAATGTTTATAATGGCTACATTTTCTCAGATTAGACCTTGAATCAGAAGGAATGTAATGATTACAGTGCATGTGAATGAAAGAGGGCGAGGCTGGTATTTATGAGCATGGGAGGGTTTTCATAAACACACTTATAATATAACTGAAATCTTAGTTTTTTTTTTAAAGTATTATAAGCCTTCAAGGTGTGTCACCTTCATTTTCATAATCAAAGACAGCTCACATCAAACGCAATGTATGTAATGTTGGCATGTAGCCATTGATTTATTTTAGCAAGCTGTGTTTCTCATTTCAACATTATAGAGATGGAGGATGATTGCAAACAGAGGGAGGAGGATTTTTGATTCCACCCTCACCACTTTAAACACCTGTTGTATCAGGGTGCGAAGGGCTGGAGATAAACAAGTTTCACAGGTTTTCTGTGTTATGTTTCACTTTGACTAGTGAGATCTTCATTTCATCTTTTGGTTTTGAGACTTCACTGTAAGCCTGCTGAGGAGAAAACAACAATGCTGAAGGTACCTTCGCTCACAGATATTTGACTCTGATGAATTAACCTACTTGTTTTGTAGCATTGCTATTTTAGCTCAAAACCACAAATAGCAGCTTTGTGAACAAGCCTAGGGAGCTTGATCAAGGATCCGTTATGACAGTGATTCCCAACCAGGGATAATAAGTTCTTGGGAGTACTTGGAAATATTTTGTTTTTTGTTTGATAAGCAAAAATAATGAAACTCTCTCTTTTTTTGTACTTAATGCGTTAACTTATTCAGCTCCTTTTTAGAAAGACGAAGAGAGTTGGGTTTGGCAATTTATTTGGACACATTTATTTTTAGTTTAATTTGATGAATTTGAGAATTTGTGATTAAAAAAAGGAAGAGCAGAATATTTGAAGTTAAATTTAAAATTTACATTTTTTTATGAAAAACAGTACACTGAAATTTATTTTCAAAGATTTTAAAATTTTTAAATGTTCTTCTATATTATATATA
>NW_015540946.1:76552-79378 GCF_001515605.1 Sinocyclocheilus anshuiensis
ATGCCGTACTGGAACCTCAACGTCAGAGTGCTGCAGGGAAAATTCAGTCGGACGTATGACCTTTGTGAGTCCATCAGCCCTCAAAAACATTGTGACTTGTGGTGAAATATTGATAAAAATGCTTTTGATTTGCTGAAAACTACATACTCCACATAACAAGTGCTGAGTGTGCTCTGATTTTGCTCTTTCTCCAGTGTCTAAATGTGACTGCTACGTTGTCTTAAAGTTACCCACGGCCTGTGCCTGCTGCCATCGCACCAAAACTGTGAAAAACAGTGATGCACCAAAATGGAATGAAACCTTTCGTTTCAGAGTGCACAGCGGTGTCAAGGTGAGCAAATCTGTTCAGATGGTTGCAACTTGCAAGAAAACTCTGACACTTATTACTGAGGGTTTTCTTGACTGAAAAGTTTTCTTGCAACTGGGTCTTGCCCTTCCAATCTCAGCTGACAACATGAAGTGATTCTCCACCCTTGCTCTTGAAAAACAAATGATGAATGATATGTTGGTGATGTCACTAACATTCAAATGCTGGTATAACAGTGAAGCAATTCTATATGAATAATTTGTATAATTATTTAATCTAACTATAATCACAATAATTTAATCCCCAAAATATTAATCAAAACACGTGCTAACTTGTCAGCCAATGGCTAAATTTGTTCCATTGCCCTGGTAAATAAGTTAATAATAATTATTAATTTATAATAATAAGTAAGCACAAAATGACAAAGAGGTTTTTCCTTTTGTTGCATACTGTCAGAATTGTCCCTCGTATATTATTTGTCAGAATTCTCATCCATTAATTTTATTTGTTTTTTGCTTTTCTAAAGTAATACAAATTTACTTTTTATAAGATTTAGTAATTAAGTGTATGAACTTGAGTAAAAGTGCTAGTTGCAATACATGTGAAATGATGGGTTTGCTAAGCATGACTTAAAGTTTCCTTTTAATGTTCGATGAATGAATAGAATAAGGCCACTTCATTGTAGCCAGTTTTTGAAATTGCTTACTGCATTTGTAGGGTGAACCATTTGCTGATTGTTAAGACTTTAACAGAAGTTATGACCATAATTCATGCAAAGCATCACAGGGCGTAGGAAAAAGTGTAGAGCAATAGAGGGAGAGCTTTTGATCTAAAATAAACTCACCACTATGTTCTTGTCTTCTCAGAACATTCTGGAATTCCACATATTTGATGCTGACAAGTTAACGAAAGATGACTACTGCTCCACCATCCTATTCGACATCAGTAACCTCACACCTGGACAAAAGCAAACAAAATGCTTCATTACAGATGATAAGGTAGATGAAAATATCATTTATTAAATTATTAAATTTGACATAGTCTTTAAAGTGAAAACCTTTGGTGCCCATTACTTTAAATCAGTGTATGAAAGTCAAGCATAACAAATATTGACTGATATAGTCCTATCCATCTGTCTGATTGTGATGAACTTATTTTCCTGAAAAAGAGTGAGCTGTGGGTGGAGTTTGAGATGACCGTGAGGTGAGTAAGAATGTTATTAATCGAAAACAATAATGGTGGCATTATTAACCATGTAATGCACATTAGTTAGTGATAGTCCTCTTCCTCCTTATAAAAAAATCATCACTATTACTGTACATCAGACTGAACTAATCTGTCACTTGATCTCTTCTTTTTCAAGCTCTGAGAAGCCTGAACCGTACTTCTCTAATGGAGTGCTGATGGTAAGAGTTTTGTATATTAACAAGAACAGGTTATAAATGATTGTGGTATTTTATTGATATTCATCTAACATTACATTTCAGTATAAGCTTAACCCACTTACACGTATTAAAATAAGTAATAGATGTACACATTGTATTCAGTAAAAACGTCTGCGTCTTTCATTTGATAAATCTCACAACATTTTTATGACTGTACAGTATATTTTACACATACAGTATGTTAAAATCTTTAGCAGTATCATAAGGGTCAAGTTCAGGCTTCCATAAAACAAAACTGACTGTACTTTGGAAATATTTGTTAAACAAACACACACACACACAAAAAAAACCCTACATTTTTCCCTCATTTTTAGGCAGGTCTATTCTGTGCACTGGATGTTAAGGTGGAAAAGCATCTAAGGGCTCATGGTAAACAGAAGAATTTTCTGGTTTTAAACTTATACTGTATATAATTATATCCATAAATCTCTACTTTTCCCAGGTTAACCTCCTCAGTGATATATGTAAATGCATATGAGGCTTATTAATAACCACTGAAATCATGAGAAAATTGTAATACATATTTTAGTGATTTTTCCATTCCATAAGTATACTTAAAGCTTGGGTAGGCAGTTTCTCCAACTACTAGTGTCATCTAGTGGAACTACAAATATAAAGCATGTTTTCCAAAGTATTCTATAGTCTTTGATGTTTTCAAACAACCTTTGCAAAAACACCCCTTTCGCGCGTCAAGCTTCCCCTCCAACTCAAACATCACAAACACAGCTCTTTACGGGTCTAAAGTGAAGACGTGTCAACCGGTAAAAGTAGACTACTGTCAATAAAAGCTCCAACAAATTAGGAATACTTTTAACTTGAAGTTTAGCTTAACGTTACCTGTCGAGAAGAAACTCTGCAAGTTCGTTGCATCAATTGAAACCCAAACATTCTATCAAATTTCTCCATCTTGTAAAAACACTACCAGTATTCAGCATTGGTTTATCGGGTTGTCTGTCTCTATGTATTTTGACAAGTCTTCAAATTTTGCTTGCACTTCTGTAAAGCAGGGGTGCCCAAACTTGGTCCTGGAGGGCCGGTGTCCTGCAGAGTTTAGCTCCAACCCTAATCAAACAC
>NW_015540946.1:80659-91153 GCF_001515605.1 Sinocyclocheilus anshuiensis
TGGAGCTAAACTCTGCAGGACACCGGCCCTCCAGGACCGAGTTTGGGCACCCCTGCTGTAAAGGAATCATTTATTTTTCCACACCGGTTAAACGCCCTCTGGTTCCAGCTGTTACAGTAGCCACGCCCCGAACTCGGACCGAATACAATGATTGGACGAATCATTTAGGGTCCTGAGCTTTCCACAGAAGAACACCACTTTAATTATTGATTGCTATCAGGATGTGAAGAGACTTATGACAAAAAAGACGTTTCTGGAAAATACTGCCTACCCTTGCTTTAACAGTAAATATTCTACAATGCAATAAAAATACGTTTTTAATTTTATATAAATAGGACCTTGTTCATTTTTAAAGGTGTTGCATTAAGAACAGAGAAATAAAGTGATATGTTTCTCAGTGTTTACCTCAGCTGAGAAGGACATGATGTTAAAACTGCAAGGCGCATATAAGGAAGACTGTTTGATCCCAGGCTCGGAGGAAAACCCCAGCTGCTCACAGACTATTCGCTACTACATAAACCGAGACCTGGAGACTGAGTTTAGTCTCATCCCACCAAAAGTGTGTCATTGATTAAACTGGTGATTTATTACCAAATCAATTTATCAAGCAGGTATATCAAAACACAAACTTGAGTATTTGCACATTCAACAGACACTTCCTGGCAGTGTCACCTGACATGCAGTTTTACTATTGTTCACATCAATTTTAATATATATAATAATTTTCATTTGAATTTAAAATAATGATGAGAAATACCATTTTGCAATATTAACCAGCATAACAGACTGTTTTGTACAGTTAATAATAACAGATAACCAGTGTTGGGGAGTAACTAGTTACATGTAACGGCGTTACGTAATTTAATTACAAAATAAATGTAACTGATAACACAGGAAGCAGATAACACTGGAAGCTTTGCCATTTCAACTAATAAATTGGCAGCGGCAGCTCTTATGATAAAAAATAAGGTGGATATGGCATGTTTTGTTCCAACAGATAATGCTTGTTTGATTAATTGATGAAAAATATATATACTTATAAGATTGATGTGACTTCTCAGGTCCCATTGGTGGCTGTGGTGTGTTCTGGCGGTGGGACCAGAGCGATGTGTGGCACATTTGGAGGCCTAAGAGCTCTGCAGAAACTCCAGCTTCTTGATACAGTCAGCTACATCACAGGGGTTTCTGGCTCCACCTGGTGAGTATAAGGAGCACTACAGACCTGTCCATTTCCAAATCAGTGCTTCATCAGGCTTTGCTTCAAAACCCAGATTTTACATCAGATATGTCATTAAACATCAAACTTTCTTTCATTGTCACATAGGACTATGGCTTCTCTTTATGGTGATGCTAACTGGTCAAACAATGACCTAAATGGGGTTATGGAGTCTGTAAAGAAGGAGATCTCTAAAAGTGTGTTCAGTATATTTTCCCCTGAGCAGCTACGGCACTACAAAGAGAAGATGGAAGAGAGAGAGGAAGAAGGACTACTTGTGTCTCTTATTGACATGTGGGGTCTGGCTATAGAATACCTCATCCAAGGGAAGGTACTGAATACCCTTGATATCACAGAAACAAAATACATTTTTAGCATAAAATGCAAATAAATGGCTACCATTAGAAGTTTAGAAGAAATTCATAAATTCTTTTCTTACTCAGAAACAAATGGGAACACTATCTGACCAGCAGATGGCACTATCAAAGGGCCAGAACCCTCTTCCCATCTACACAGCTCTCAACATGAAAAATAGTAAGACAGGATGTACCATAGAGACTGGTAAGAATTGATTTGAATTTACTTAGGCTGGTTTAGTTTGCCTGCTACTTCCTGTCTTACAAGATTAGGGTCCATTACGGTTAATAAGTTAATTATGTTTGTTCCTCAACAGATCAATTCTCTGTATTGAGAGCAACTAAAAGTGCTTACTGTAGATATGTTGTCCATATTTCTCTTTGTTCCTTTCTCATTCAGAATGGTGTGAGTTCACCCCATATGAGGTGGGATTTACCAAGTATGGTGTCTTCATACCTGCACAGAACTTTGGGAGTGAATATTACCTCGGCCACATGGTCAAGAAACTCCCAGAATCTGGAATTTACTCTCTATTGGGTAAATATATTTAAACACTCCAAAGGCTAATTAATGGTAAACAATTTTAAGTTAGAAATAGTGATTGGTTGTATTCAAAATGTTAGTCAAAATGTGTTGTGTTTGCAGGAATATGGAGCAGTGTTTTCTCCCTGAGTCTGACTCAGCTTTGGAGTGTTGTCACTGGAGTGATCCCATCCTGGGCCAGCAAGATTGGGGAAGAAGTGAACCAGACAGGTAAGAGGATTCCCTGTGAAGCTTCTCAAAAGTTTGGTTGCCTTTTAGCTGTATTAATGAGCATAAAGAACCTAGTTCTTTGTTCAGACCCACACTCTAAGAAAAAATGTGCAAAAAGTTTACCTTTTGGGGGTACAGTGGCTTGTCACTGGGTCAGTATATCATCCTCCCTTATCTATAGACACAGATGACAAATCATCAACGTCAGACACACTTCAGGTCAGCCCTAAGACTGACTTGGCAAAAAAGCTGAGCATCTTTCTGACCTGCCGCCCCATTATCAGCCAAGTGTTCAACTTCCTTAGAGGCTTCCACCTGCACAGGAACTACAGTGAGAACTGTGACTTCACCACATGGAAAGGTCAGAACATCATTTATGCTGTCAAGTTTAGCCTAATTAGTACCATTGATTCAGTTTTATCAACCTAGGAAAGGATTAATTATAAAGTGGACTTTCTGCAGACACTCATCCAGATGCCTTCCCAAACTCCCTGACACCAGCAGACGCCACACTTGGCCTGGTTGACTCTGCTTTTGTCATCAAGTCAGGATTCCCTCCTGTGTTACGCTGTAACAGACGCGCGGACGTCATTCTGTCCCTGAACTACGCTTGGGACCCGGACCACTTCAAGGTGAGGAAGACCACAAAGATAATGTCAGATTACGAGGAGAATAGGATTAAATGTGATTCTGTTGTTTCTGTTTGTGTCCAATAGGTTATTAAGCAAACTCAGGAGTACTGCGCTGAACGCAAGATTCCGTTTCCAAAGATCGATTATAAGAAGTTGGAGTCCGAGCCGATTAGGGAAGTTTATGTGTTTGAGGATAAAGAGAATCCAGATGTTCCCATAGTGATCCACTTTCCCTTGGTCAATGTCTCATTCAAGCAGTTCAAGTCTCCTGGTGAGTACCGCCATCTGTAACCTTTAGTATGACCATAATTTTGAAGAAAGTTTAACCTGTTTTGTCCATGCAGTGATTGTGAGTGTGATCCAAAACATCATTGAGAAAGTCATACAAGTTTTGAACAACATGAGGGTGTGTATAAATGATGGCAAAGGATATAAATTTTTGGGTGAAATATTCCTGAAAGAGGTTTAGATTGAGATTCAGCTTTTGCATAAAGATACTACTATTTTGAAGGTTTTTTATAAGGACAATAATTGTTGGGTCTGAGTCCACCTCGACCTCGAGACCACCTGAGTCCGAATCAAGTTTGAGCAGGAGACGCTTATTAATATCTTTATCTTAATTTTATGTTGTTTCTTATCTTTTATGTTTCACATTACATATGATGTGGATGAAAAAATGTCCAAAAAAGGAGGAGTCAAGTTTGAGTACAACTTTATCAATTAAATTGTTTTGTCAACCTTATATCAACTAAAAGCAATTGTGTGTGTGTGTGTGTGTGTGTGTGTGTGTGTATGTATGTTTGTGTGGCAGGAGTAAAGAGAGAGGGTAAGGCAGAGATGAAGGATGGAGATTTTGATATTGACTTCACCAGTTTGTTAAGTCCATTCTCCACTCTCAACCTTACATACCAACCTGAGGATTTCCAGAAGCTGACCAACCTCACCACCTACAACATTCTGAACAACACAGATGTCATTTTAAACACGCTGAACAAAGCATTGAAGAGAAACATGGAGAGAATTCCTCTCACAAAGGCATCAAAATTCTGATTTGATGTTGACACCGGAAGTTAAGGCTGACAGCAGGAGCGATTGGACAGTGATTTTTGTCTATATTTAACTAAAAGGATTCATTAAAGGGATAGTTCACCCAAAAATGTCATCATTCATCACCCTCATATTGTTCCAAAATTGTGTGATTTCCTTTGTTTTTGTAGATCAATCTATTCTTTTCTGTTCTATAACAATGAAAGTGAAGGGTGACTAGGGACTGCCAAGCTCAGAAAATGACACAAAGCATAAAAAAAAGTGTTAGTTAAATGTGTACACTACCATTCAAACGTTTGTTTGTTTGTTTTTTCTCTCACGGCTGCATTTATTTCATCAATATATAAAAATTTAAAATTTACAATTTAAAATAAGTGTTTTCCTCTATAATAAAGTATATTTTAAAATGTAATTTATTTCTGGGATGGCAAATCTGCAGTTTCAGTAGAGTCTTCAGTGTCACATGCTGATTTGGTGCTCAAGAAACATTTCTTATTGTCAATTTTTGTAAACAGTTGTGCTGCCTAATATTTTTGTAAAAACCGTGATACATTTTTTCAGGTTTATTTAATAGGAACATTTGAAAATGTCTTTACTCTCAGTTATGATCAATTTAATGCATCCATGCTTAATAAAAGTAAGTATATTTCTATGATATATATATACTTACTAACCCCAAACTTTTGAACAGTAGTATAAGTTGATGTAGAATAGATGAACAGAACAGCAGAACATTGGCCTAAGGTTCATGCTACGCTTGCCTACACTTTTGCCCACTAGATGGACCACTGAGACACTTATCAGTCTCAGGCCTGGCGGTCTTCATCGGTTCACTTGAGACCAGCACTTCCTCCATTGTTCCACAATGACTGTTGTGCTATTGCAGGTTTTTTCCCCCGGTTTTAACACTCCTCTGTTTTGTTTGACTGGAATTATGAGAGTCTCTCAGGACATTGCTGTTAACTGTCATGAGTTGCTCAACAGGAGTGACATTGACTCACAATACCTCGGGGCTAGTATGTGTTTAAGTGTGACTGTGTTACTGGATATGACTAAAAAGACATGTTTTATTAATCACCAAGGGGACAAGCAGGTGCAAAGCAGCACCTGTGTGTGCAGTTTTGATTGATTTGCCCTGGGTGACACAAGCTCTTGAAATTCCATAAATATAGATGTGAGACTTGTTTTTTTTTTTTTTTTACAAATATCAGTGAACTCTTGAAGTGGCATTTTGTGAAGTGTTTTTCCTCAGTTTGAACCGTAGACATTATATTGACCTGTATTTAAATAAATACATTTAATATTAAATTTAACTTTTATATTTCATTATTCATAACGATTTTTACTGTAGGATAAATTGTGCTCTTTGGATTTGAAAGATGAGACCAAGCTCAACTAAAATTGTGCTCACAACAGGCAATGCACTTTCTCACACATCAGCAGTATAACTTAATTTTTCACAATGCCAAATGAATATGGACACTGGCTAAAAGCTGCTGAGTCATTTGGTTTCCATTACACATATTCTGACTTATGCTGAGAGATTAATTCTCTGACTCTGAGTATGAGTGACATCATGTGAAGTCAGACTGACGATGCAACTCACATGATTTCAGACCTAGAGCTTAGATATTTGGAATTTATTTGTATTTTATTTTTATTTATTTTATTTATATTTTATATATTAAAAAAAAAAAAATTTTAACAAGACTTTCATATAAAAATCCACCACAGAAGTCTGGGAAATATTACAACACAAATATGACACTTTCTAAACAAACACTAAAGCTGTAATCTAAATGAGCTACGAGACTGTAGTAAAATGTATTTTAATGCTAAAAAGATTAAAGAAAAACAATACAAAAGGCAAAGTTTATTTAAGCAAACAGCAGAGGACAACAAGACGAAAAAAAGAAAAATCTAAACAGAAGCCATGAGATTTATTTGTTTTTTTCCTGTGGGAAAATTATGATCAAAGAAGCTTTGATTGAACAGATCTTGAATATCTCACACAGTACATGTCCAAGTTTGTTTCATGTTTAGATTAAAAGGAAATAGCAAACTATTTTCCCAACAGCAATTTGTGATGATAGAAAAATAAACAACTCTTCACTAGTTGATCAAAACATGCATTTATCTAAATCAGAACCATGCACTGAATGGATTTGAATTTGAGCTGGAGCATCATCTGAGTTTTGTTGTGTTTGGAAATAGTGGTGTTTGCAGTAATCCAGCTTCATTACAAAAAATATACTTAATCAGTATTTTTGCCTTGTTTTTTAATAATATTCTCCCACTTTTAAAATTGCATAAGACATTACAAATTGTTTTCAGAGAACATATATTGAACTTTTAGTTTTTTTTTACCACATTAGCAATGTTTCCTTTCTTTCTTTCTTTCTTTCTTTCTTTCTTTCTTTCTTGTTTTAAACATACATCTGTTGAAATGTAGTGAGATTTAGGATTAGGTTTGGGGTCAGTAAGAGTTTTTTTTCTGAGAAATGAATAAATGTTATTTGGCAAGGATGCATTAATTTGATCAAAACATTGACATTACAGACATTTATAATGTCACAAAGGATTTCTAATTAAAATAAATGCTGTTCTTTTGTGCTTTCTATTCAATGAAGAATCCTGAAAAAAATTATCACTGTTTCCACAATAAATGTAAGTAAAAATTCCTGTTCGCTGCGGGGCCCGGTGCGGCCGCACCAGTTGAAAACCCCTAAGGACGGCCCTGTACATTCAAATTCAGTTCAATTTCTGTTTGCGTTCTCTGAATATATTTTTAAAAATATATCTCTATATAAGATTGTATACAACTTTTAATTAAACTACAGGAAATTAATTTACTGGAAAACAAGGTGAACAAACTGATCAAAATAATGACTGTTCATTGCTGTTGACTTGCACAACAATAATGAACGTCATTTTCATTATTTCATTATTCATTATCACTTTAAGTCATGAATAAAGTTCATGACTTTATTCAGGTTGCTGGATAAATTATGGAAATGCATCCATGCATAATATTTTAAACAGCAGGGTTACCATGCTCTGATAGTAATAAGCAAGCATTTAACTTAACGTAGGACCGAATTATTATACCATTATTAACCCAAGACCCAGTTTTGTGGTTCCTTTTCAAGACAGTTCAGAATTACACTGAGGTCAATAAAGCGGATTTGTACACAAAAGGTGACAAAAAGAGAGAGAGTCTGAACAGTGGAAAGTATTGTGAAGTCATAAAATGCTGTGTGGATTTCTCACCCATGAACAGGGGGTCATTTTCTGTTCCACAACCCATCTCTCTTCCACAGCGGTGGCGTTTTGTGTGGACAGGAAAAAGTGATTTTGGTTTGAGATGAGCATTTGGCCTCCTGGCCTTCTGGTTTGATGGAAAACTGCAGCTGATGGGAAACAGTTATGATGACTGGAGTCTGTGGGGAAACGAACGCTATGTCTCATCTGAGGATGGAACCACAAGAATGAAGAAAGAATGGAAACGAAGACGAGACTAATGAGGTGGTGGATGTGGGGTTGGGTGAGAGAAATGAAGGTAGTGGGATGGTGTTTTTAAAAAAGGAAGATGGGGAAGGGAATTGTGATCTCAAGAGAGGGAGGGTCAAAAGCGAATGTGTGGTGTCCTTATTCTCAACCTGGACCTCGGCATGAACTGACAGTCAAAGTCAGAGGGGTTATTGCTCTCTAGAACACAGACATCTCTGTGACCTTTCAACTTCTCAGTGCTCAAATGCATCTGCAACTGTTCTTTCATATATTCCCCAAATAAGGACATTTCATGCTTAGCAGAAATGTGGGATCTGACATCTCACAGATGGGATGCATCCTGGTATAGACTGTGTGGAACAAAATGTGAGACAATAAATCCAAATCATAAACAGTGAAAATTAGCTGTGTTAAAGATGATAAATTGTTTTATGTTTTTGCTAACTGATAATTTAATGTCCCCTCTCTCTCTGAAAAAAAGGAAATGCTGTTTACATTTCTGAAGCAAAAGGTTTTGTGCCAAGTCCTTGCTCTTCCCATAGGCAACTATGTACATACATTACATTTCTACCGTGGCGGATTTAGGCATGGGCGACGGTCGCCATGATTTTGCCAAGTAAGACATGTTCCTGGATCAACATCTTTTGTTGATCCTGGATCAACATAACTGTCCAAAAATATAGACTAAACCCAATCCCTACCCCTAAACCTAACCCTACCCATAATTTATTCCTAAAAACAATGTGAAATGATATCTGATTAACAAGGATGTAGAAGCACCTAACCCTGATTGTAAGCCTAAAACAGATATTGCCTGAAAAGCTATCTCTCAATTCTGATTGGTTCATTGGAATGTTGTTCCAGGATCAACAAGGATGTTGATCCAGGAACATGTTGTACTTGGTGAAATCACGGAACTTACAACCAGTTGCTTTTGGGAAATGTACCCCTGGTCGAGATTTGGCGTGTGCGGAGGGTGAACCAACTCCAGGCTAGGGATGAGCGTCTTGATACTGAAGTATCGATATATCGATACTGATGTAAATATCGAAAGTATACTAAAATAAAAAATATTGATAGTAAGGTGTTTTTTTTTTTTTTACCTGTGATTTTGTTAATTTAACAAGAAATGTAATGCATACAATATGCACTGAATTGGACGAATAACCTATGTTAGCGAATAATTGTGTAGGATAGAACTATTTTCCTGCTCATCTGAACACACAGAAATGCTGCAGGACAGAACCAATCAATCACAGAGAGCGTTAATTGGCTATATAGGTCGTCTGTCTCATTAATGTTAATCTTACAATAAAAGAAAAAAGGGAATCACTCGCTTCTCTTGATTGAACTGCTTTTGTAGTTTTAATTTTTTCAATTTAATCAATTTATTTGTAATGACTACACTAAAATGATTTTTACATTTGATTATCCTATTTGTTTTTCTTACTTGAATGCTTCTGTTTAGATGTAAGATGAAAAAAGTAATGCACTAATTAAATTGTTTCTTTCTTATGTTATATTTGTTCTACTGTTTATTTGCATCTTTGTTCTAATTTTAATAGCAAAGACAAAATAAAAATATCTATATTTTGATTATAGTAATTATTATTAAGAAAAGAAGTGGAGGAAAAGATGCAACATTGCAGGTGATTTTGCTTTGGAACCTTCAGAAAACTTTTAACTCGATTTTTCTCAAAATTGACTTTGCTGACTCTATCGACTTTAAAAGGGTATAGCACAGTCATTTTTTTGGTCAATTCCAACAAATCATACATAATTTTGAAGTTTTTTTAATGGAGATTGTGAAAATAAAAAGAACTCATTTTTGAAAATGTGCTCATTGCGACTCATTTTGCCAGCACAGGTCTATATAAACATACAGATTTATTATATATACTGTATATTGTTTTACAAAAAAATTGCACATATTAATAAAATACATATTTTTTATAAATAATGTGCAAATGTTTGACATTATCAGCCTCAGTATTACCTATTTTAGCAGACATCATAACCCACACCATTTCTTTTACACAGCAAAGTTTCTATTCTTGCTATTGCTGAGCGCTTCTATTTTAGAAATCTTATTACGCTCATCCTTTATCCACTGCATATTTAAGATCTCCTTATAGATTCGCAATAATAGGGCCACTGTTATAATCTTTCATTTTGTGAGGTACTTCATGCGAGTATGTTTTGTCTTGTTATTTCTTGCTTATCAGTACTTCCTGAATATGCTGATGGAGAATCCATTCATTCTTTCCTCCCCTCTTTTCCACAGGCTACCATATAACTCCAAAGCATAACCAACCTTCCCCCGTTCCTAGTTATTGGCATTTGGTTTTCTTCACATTCTTTTTCTTTTCATAAACCCCTAAATATTCCAGCATGTCCTTTGTATTGATGTGAGTATTATACAGTACTGTTCTTGATAAGCATACAAGAAGTTCTATTTCCTCTGCCATATTTTATATCGACTTGAAAAATTCAGTTTTAAAGTCCATTACTTTAATTACATTACACATCATGAAAACTGCAGGCAGGAAGCATATAGATGGGCTTCCTCTGCTTTGTGTTTTTCTCATCCTCTGCCAGCCCCTTAGAGGAGCCCATGGTTGTTGAGCGTATCCGAAATACCCGGAGGGACTCAGACTTACAGTATTCATTAAGCTCTGGAACTGTCATCACCTGACTTAGATTAAGGCCTAAAAAGTCAATTAAGTTCTGAGACCTTACAAAAAAAAAAAAAGCTGAAGTAAATCAAGAATGGCCAACTTTTCGCACATAATATAATATTTATAAAATAATATAAAATGTATAAAGTTTGAATTTTAAGTATGTAATTGGAAGAAGTTAACGGTTTCATCTAAAAACATGACCATAAAATATTAATAAAAACATAATAGATAAAAACATAATATTAATAAAAAATAAATACATAAATAAATAAATAAAATTTATTATATTATATTAATT
>NW_015540946.1:91189-96685 GCF_001515605.1 Sinocyclocheilus anshuiensis
TACATACTGTATAATTATACTTATTTTCCGTGCAATAATTTATATATATAAATATATATATATATATATATATGTGTGTGTGTGTGTGTGTGGTTTCTTTGCCTTTAAAATGATTCATTGATCTCAGGAAGGAATATTTATGACAAGTTTTCAGTCAAGTCATTAATCACTGACAAAGTATAGTATGACTGCCATGTCATATTCTTGCTTTATGTAGTGCTTATATAGTGTGTTTGCCTGTATATGGGTCCTTGAAACATTTATAACCCTTACCTTTTCTTTACTCCTTCATAGTGACAGCACATAGGAATGTTTTCTGAAATATCGATGAACTGTTCCATTCCAGCTGTGCATACATTTTCAGCTCTTTGGCTTCATCATGCCCTGAATATGAAGAGAGGATGGCACAGGGTTATCTTTATACCCACATTTTTGCTCATTTTCTATGGTATCTGTCACTGCTCTGTCAAAAAAAAAAAAAAAAAAAATTTCAAAAGGAAAGAAAGTATAATTATTGTATGGAAGAAAGTATAATTTTTGCATTTTATTATATGGCTCTCTAGAATAGTTGACTCTGATTAGTCAGATGCAACATTCAGTGGTTAAATATTTCCTAATCTGTCATCCACAGCAAAGTATACAGACAATCAGTTACTAAAGAGAAGTGAAACCGAGTATTTTCAAAAAAATGTAACATGCTGTATAGTTTTTGAAACAAGGAGCTTTCTGCTTTTCTAGCTCCCAGACAAATCTCCCAGCTGAGATCTGTAAGAGTGTGACAAGAGACTCACCAGAAACAATGGATGAAGGATAAATAAAACACTTTTTATTGAAATTAACCTCTTTTGTCTAAACAGTGGTTTGGTAAGGAAATGGTACTGTACTGTATTAACCTAACTGAATATATATGTTGCAGCCTTTGAATGATGCAGGAAACATGTAGAATGCTAAAAAAATGATGGTCATACATTTGCAGGAGTAAAAATATTGGCTGATTTGATGAGATTTATGCAGTCGTCTCTGCTGGTGTCTTGTTTTGACATTTCATTAAGCGCACAGGTAACATTTGCAAAGAGTGGGCTGCCTGCCTGATGACAAATTAGAGAGAAGACTTGAATGAAATATCAAAAAGTAATTTGATATTCCTCATCGACTTGATTAACATCATCAGCTTCATCAAGACATGCAGGATTTCCCAGAGTAGAGTGGCGAGTTGATCAGCATTTAGATGAGGTGTTTATAAACACAACTCACCCATCCATGAAATTACACATGCCTCTGTCATAAATATGGATGAAGAGCATTTGGCTTATTCAAAGAACATTTTCAGTCAAAAAAATAAAAAACAAATCTTATTTCTTAGAGACAAGCACTTTGGGAGTGATCCCATGATATATTTCAGACAAAAACGATTGCTTGCTTTAGATTTGTTGTGTTGCATTCCCAATGGTAAATATCTCCCAGTCCCTTAGGGTTTCAAACATATCAAGTGATTTAGACTGAATGTGGAAAGAATTTCATAGATATCAAGTTTTGGACAACAGCCCTCTTTTATCTTATCACACAATTACCAAGAGCAACATTTAAAAATTTCTTTATTTAATCGTTATCAGTTTTGCTACACTGTCCTGTAGTTGACAAAACCATGTCAAACTGGCAGAGTAATCCAGCTGGGTTTGTTTAATTACACTTATTGTAGGATTTTATTAACCATTTGAGGATGCTTGAACCTGTTATTTGCTAAAACTCTGCAGTTTGTTTCAATGTGTCTTAATTCTTAGGGATTTTACTCAGTATGTTTTCAGAAGAAAGGGAGAGAAGGGGAGAATCCATGTGAAAACATCTCCACGGGCTCTCAAACAGATGTCCATCGAGTGCACAGTGAGTATAAAGTCTACACTCTTAAAAATAAGGGTTTTTTACTGGCATCTATGCTTCTGTGAAGAACCTTTAGCATCCATGGAACCTTTCCATTGCACTAAAGGTTCTTTATAGTGGAAAAAGGTTTTTTAGATTATTAAAATGCTCTTCACATTACAAAAAAAAAAAACTGGTTCTTGTCTGTCCATCTATATGACAAATTATTTTACTTGCTCAGACCACCATTATCCAACACATAATCAATTTAATCTGTTTCTGCATCGAGACAAGACCCAGTAGTTCAATCTCTGATTCTGAGTTGAGAACAGTCTATTGAACAAACATGCGGATGTGACAGTGTTAGTCAAATCCCATTCATTACAGCGAATTAAATTTTGATTTCCCAGAGGGCAGCTCTCTTTGAAGAGGTGGGCTGCTGGCACTGATGACGACATGGAGAGATAGACAGAGAGCAAGAGAGAGAGAGCAATTAGCTCTGAGACATAGCATCGGAACCTAGAGCATCCTGCTGTAACAAACACACCAAGTGTAGCAAGTTTCTGAAATATGAGAAAGTAAGCTAAGCCTACAGAGTAGTGTTCAAAATATATACAAATGAATTCTCTATATTTACACTTACATTTACATTTACATTTAGTCATTTAGCAGACGCTTTTATCCAAAGCGACTTACAATTGGGGGATACATAAAGCGATTCTTCTTAAGAGGCAAACAGACACAGGAAGTGGTTGTAATACCAAGTTCTTAGACATTGTTCAAATAAGTACAAGCTAGAAAGAGAAAGTGCAATCAAAAATACAAACGCAAACAAAAATATAACGTAGAAATAGGCAGAAAACGAAATATTCCTTCCTAGCAGCAAGTAATAATTCCAACAGCAGATCTATAAACAAGTATTATGCAGGACACTCACGTGCAGCCGTCTGTCTCTTCTGTTGACTAATCGCTTGACCCAAGTTATGACAGTGACCAAGCAGTTTAAATACTCTACGGTCGCTGTGGCCGCCTTCTAATTAGCACAGCCAATAGTCTATAGCACTTCTGAGGTTCACAAAAAGTAGAAATTTTACAGAAATTATAGATAGTTGCATCACAGGAGTAATGGTCTGTTTTAGGATTTCAGTTTGAACTCTGACTCATTTTCCAGTCTTTGTCACAGCAGCAAATCACTGTGCTATTGCTACACATTCACTCTATCGCAAAATATCAGGGGACTGACAGAAAGAGTTAGTGTCTATACACATATTTGAAAATGATTGCTTCATACATTATGTATCATGGTAAAAAATTTCATAGAAACAAGCAACGATTGGCCAATTTTAGAAAAAATACTTTATTTTTCTAGAATTTCTGGCATTGAGGGAATATATTGAGGGCGTTTTCCCACACAGCATAGTACCATTCCAGTGAAATAAGAAGTTTCCATGCAAGATAAGCAATGTGACAACTTATGTGTTGGTGAATTTGTCGATGAGTCAATAACATGAATTTGTCAATGAGTCAATAACATGACTCATAATCTCAGTAGATTTCCCCATAATTCAAAGGTCCATCATGAAAGTGAAAGTGAAAGTGACGTGACATGTGGCCAAGTATGGTGACCCATACTCGGAATTAGTGCTCTGCATTTATCCCATCCAAAGTGCACACACACAGCAGTGAACACACACACACCGTGAACACACACCCGGAGCAGTGGGCAGCCATTTTTTGCTGCGGCGCCCGGGGAGCAGCTGGGGGTTCGGTGCCTTGCTCAAGGGCACCTCAGTCGTGGTATTGAAGGTGGGAGAGAGCGCTGTACATTCACTCCCCCCACCTACAATCCCTGCCAGTACGAGACTCGAACCCTTTTATGAGTACTGTGAATTTGGACATACTTCTTTTGTCACATACACTTTTTCACCTACTATATAGCATGTGATTTCGGATGCAGCCAGTGACTTATTATTATAATATTGCTGCAGTGTTTGTCTTGCTGCTACGACAATTGTTTTGTATAATAGTATAATAATGGATTATTTTTGTTAGCTTTAAGATTATATACAGATAAAACTATAAAATAACTTCAGTTAAAAATTATATTTCTTGTCAAATGTATTTATTTGATAAGTAGTCATTTCATATGCAGGATAATATACCACCTACTGTACAGTCATTATTGCATTAATACTTCACAGTCATTATCAAACATCAGGTCATTATCTGGTCATATAAATAAATAACTAAATAAATAAATAAACCGTGATAAAATTCTAATTGCCTTAATGGGGTTTATTTTGTGAGCTGAAACTTAGACTTTATAGCCTATTAATGTAATTAGCTTAAAAATAAAAATTTCTAACAGCTTATTAAAAACATTCATCCTATAAATACCACTCAAACCACTATAACCCATTTTAACATCCTTCAAATGGAGCTTTATATAATTGTCATCCCCCATATTTAGTTTGACAAATGACAAGTTACTGAATGAGAAGAACAAACCTCAAGTCTCTTCTCAATAACTTCTGGACTTGATGAATACTTACTACTTACAGTACAGCTAAATATATTTTGTAGAGACTGACTCTTGGTTATTGTCTTACATTTGTGGCCTGACAAACTGCCAAGCCTGCTGTCTGAGTGCTAGAGGACAGATTAATCAATTTTGAACCAATCAATAACAATAGGGGTTATGCGCAACAGACTTCCGTATTCTGTTAACCGGGTCTCGTCGCTTCCGGTTCAAGCGTTTTGCATATGCTTAGTTAAATATGAAGCAGTTTTACTCAAGATGCCTTCAAAGTAGATACCAATGATGATCATAACCAATGTCCATCACATATGCGGACTGATATCTAAAAGTTTTTTTTATTTTTATTCTTTTCACATTTAGATATAAAAATTGAATAAAACGTCAACAATAAAAACAGCTAGCAAGTTTAACTGATTATATTAAAAGTCCATAGATATCGCTATTATTTAATACGGCTGTTAACACGTTCTCCGACAAGCGGAAGCAATGAGACCTGTTTTCCGGGTTTGGTCAGGTGATGTTCGACATATACCCTATTATGTAATGACTTCTGTTCAAACTGCTCATGCTTCTATTCACCACTGACTTACTCTGGCAGCTCTACTGCAATGAATTCATCTTCTATAATCATTCAGTTTTTTTCTCCCATTGGAAAAAAGTATCTGTGGTCTGCCAAAGGTTTTACGTTTTTGGTTTTAGCATGTGCACAACCACATACACTATCAATCTCAAAGCTCATGGTCCTTTGTGAATCCATCAAAGGGAAGATGAGCAACAGTGGTGGACGAAGTACACAAATCAAGTACTTGAGTAAAAGTACAGATACGTATAATAAAATATTACTCCAGTAAAAGTAAAAGTACTCCTTTTTCAATTTTACTCGAGTGAAAGTGGCCAACCTGGCCAAAAGGGCATCACTTCCCACTTTGATAATTACTGTAGTTACCATGTTCTGAACATCACATCCTTCACATCCTTTACATATGTAATCAACTAGGTGGTTGAATTATAATATTTGGACTTTATTTAAAAAAAATTACCTCAATTTAGCACCAGCAAGCTCGTTAGCTAGACAGTTAGCATCAGCTAACATTGACTTA